>NW_026682988.1:0-179454 GCF_027887145.1 Ammospiza caudacuta
GGCTGAACCCTAACCCTAACCCTAGGCAGATAAATCAGCCTAGGTATAGGGATGGTGCCAAGGAAAAAGCTGTGAAAGCTGCATGTTGTTGCACTTTTGTACTCCCCTTGGGATGCCTTGAACAGCTGCAGTGTGCCTGGAGCTAAGGGCTTCCTAGTTTCAAAAATCCTAGCCCTAGGCCTAAGCCTAACAGTAACCCTGGGAAGGTAAATCAGCCTGATGTTAGGATTCTTGCCAAGGAAAAAGCCGTGAGAGCAGCCATGTTGTGGCACTTCTGCACTCCCTTTGGGATGCCTTTGGCAGATGAAGTAAGCCTGGAACTCAGGGCTTCCTGGTTAAAGAAATCACAGCCCTAGGCTGAACCCTAACCCTAACCCTAGGCAGATAAATCAGCCTAGGTATAGGGATGGTGCCAAGGAAAAAGCTGTGAAAGCTGCCATGTTGTTGCACTTTTGTACTCCCCTTGGGATGCCTTGAACAGCTGCAGTGTGCCTGGAGCTAAGGGCTTCCTAGTTTCAAAAATCCTAGCCCTAGGCCTAAGCCTAACAGTAACCCTGGGAAAGTAAATCAGCCTGGTGTTAGGCTTCTTGCCAAGGAAAAAGCCGTGAAAGCAGCCATGTTGTGGCACTTTTGCACTCCCTTTTGGATGCCTTTCACAGCTCCAGTGTGCCTGGAACTCAGGGCTTCCTGCTTTTAAAAATCCTAGCCCTAGGCCGAACCCCAACCCTAAGACGAGAAAGGCAAATCAGCCAGGAATTAGGCATGTCCCCAAGGAAAAAGCTGTGGAGGCAGGCATGTTGTGGTACTTTTGCGCTCTTCTTGGCTAGTCCTTCGCAGCTGCTGTGTTCTTGGAACTCAGGGCTTTCTGGTTAATAGACCCTTACCCTAGGCGTAACTCAAACCTTAACCCTAGGAAGGAAAATCAGCCTATGGTTCGGGATGGTCTCATGGAAATATCAGTGGTGGCAGCCAAGTTGCGTCACTTTTGCGCTCCCCTTGGGATGCCTTTTGCAGCTGCAGTGTGCCTGGAGCCCAGGGCTTCCTGGTTTTAAAAGTCCTAGGCCTAAGCCTAACAGTAACCCTAGGAAGGTAAATCAGCCGGGTATTAGGGTTCTTCCTAAGGGAAAAGCCGTGAAAGCAGCCATGTTGTGGCACTTCTGCACTCCCTTTGGGATGCCTTTGGCAGATGAAGTAAGCCTGGAACTCAGGGCTTCCTGGTTAAAAAAATCCAAGCCCTAGGCTGAACCCTAACCCTAACCCTAGGCAGATAAATCAGCCTAGGTATAGGGATGGTGCCAAGGAAAAAGCTGTGAAAGCTGCCATGTTGTTGCACTTTTGTACTCCCCTTGGGATGCCTTGAACAGCTGCAGTGTGCCTGGAGCTAAGGGCTTCCTAGTTTCAAAAATCCTAGCCCTAGGCCTAAGCCTAACAGTAACCCTGGGAAAGTAAATCAGCCTGGTGTTAGGCGTCTTGCCAAGGAAAAAGCCGTGAAAGCAGCCATGTTGTGGCACTTTTGCACTCCCTTTTGGATGCCTTTCACAGCTCCAGTGTGCCTGGAACTCAGGGCTTCCTGCTTTTAAAAATCCTAGCCCTAGGCCGAACCCCAACCCTAAGACGAGAAAGGCAAATCAGCCAGGAATTAGGCATGTCCCCAAGGAAAAAGCTGTGGAGGCAGGCATGTTGTGGTACTTTTGCGCTCTTCTTGGCTAGTCCTTCGCAGCTGCTGTGTTCTTGGAACTCAGGGCTTTCTGGTTAATAGAGCCCTTACCCTAGGCGTAACTCAAACCTTAACCCTAGGAAGGAAAATCAACCTATGGTTCGGGATGGTCTCATGGAAATATCAGTGGTGGCAGCCAAGTTGCGTCACTTTTGCGCTCCCCTTGGGATGCCTTTTGCAGCTGCAGTGTGCCTGGAGCCCAGGGCTTCCTGGTTTTAAAAGTCCTAGGCCTAAGCCTAACAGTAACCCTAGGAAGGTAAATCAGCCGGGTATTAGGGCTCTTCCTAAGGGAAAAGCCGTGAAAGCAGCCATGTTGTGGCACTTCTGCACTCCCTTTGGGATGCCTTTGGCAGATGAAGTAAGCCTGGAACTCAGGGCTTCCTGGTTAAAGAAATCCAAGCCCTAGGCTGAACCCTAACCCTAACCCTAGGCAGATAAATCAGCCTAGGTATAGGGATGGTTCCAAGGAAAAAGCTGTGAAAGCTGCCATGTTGTTGCACTTTTGTACTCCCCTTGGGATGCCTTGAACAGCTGCAGTGTGCCTGGAGCTAAGGGCTTCCTAGTTTCAAAAATCCTAGCCCTAGGCCTAAGCCTAACAGTAACCCTGGGAAAGTAAATCAGCCTGATGTTAGGCTTCTTGCCAAGGAAAAAGCCGTGAAAGCAGCCATGTTGTGGCACTTTTGCACTCCCTTTTGGATGCCTTTCACAGCTCCAGTGTGCCTGGAACTCAGGGCTTCCTGCTTTTAAAAATCCTAGCCCTAGGCCGAACCCCAACCCTAAGACGAGAAAGGCAAATCAGCCAGGAATTAGGCATGTCCCCAAGGAAAAAGCTGTGGAGGCAGGCATGTTGTGGTACTTTTGCGCTCTTCTTGGCTAGTCCTTCGCAGCTGCTGTGTTCTTGGAACTCAGGGCTTTCTGGTTAATAGACCCTTACCCTAGGCGTAACTCAAACCTTAACCCTAGGAAGGAAAATCAGCCTATGGTTCGGGATGGTCTCATGGAAATATTAGTGGTGGCAGCCAAGTTGCGTCACTTTTGCGCTCCCCTTGGGATGCCTTTTGCAGCTGCAGTGTGCCTGGAGCCCAGGGCTTCCTGGTTTTAAAAGTCCTAGGCCTAAGCCTAACAGTAACCCTAGGAAGGTAAATCAGCCGGGTATTAGGGTTCTTCCTAAGGGAAAAGCCGTGAAAGCAGCCATGTTGTGGCACTTCTGCACTCCCTTTGGGATGCCTTTGGCAGATGAAGTAAGCCTGGAACTCAGGGCTTCCTGGTTAAAGAAATCCAAGCCCTAGGCTGAACCCTAACCCTAACCCTAGGCAGATAAATCAGCCTAGGTATAGGGATGGTGCCAAGGAAAAAGCTGTGAAAGCTGCCATGTTGTTGCACTTTTGTACTCCCCTTGGGATGCCTTGAACAGCTGCAGTGTGCCTGGAGCTAAGGGCTTCCTAGTTTCAAAAATCCTAGCCCTAGGCCTAAGCCTAACAGTAACCCTGGGAAAGTAAGTCAGCCTGGTGTTAGGCGTCTTGCCAAGGAAAAAGCCGTGAAAGCAGCCATGTTGTGGCACTTTTGCACTCCCTTTTGGATGCCTTTCACAGCTCCAGTGTGCCTGGAACTCAGGGCTTCCTGCTTTTAAAAATCCTAGCCCTAGGCCGAACCCCAACCCTAAGACAAGAAAGGCAAATCAGCCAGGAATTAGGCATGTCCCCAAGGAAAAAGCTGTGGAGGCAGGCATGTTGTGGTACTTTTGCGCTCTTCTTGGCTAGTCCTTCGCAGCTGCTGTGTTCTTGGAACTCAGGGCTTTCTGGTTAATAGAACCCTTACCCTAGGCGTAACTCAAACCTTAACCCTAGGAAGGAAAATCAGCCTATGGTTCGGGATGGTCTCATGGAAATATCAGTGGTGGCAGCCAAGTTGCGTCACTTTTGCGCTCCCCTTGGGATGCCTTTCGCAGCTGCAGTGTGCCTGGAGCCCAGGGCTTCCTGGTTTTAAAAGTCCTAGGCCTAAGCCTAACAGTAACCCTAGGAAGGTAAATCAGCCGGGTATTAGGGTTCTTCCTAAGGGAAAAGCCGTGAAAGCAGCCATGTTGTGGCACTTCTGCACTCCCTTTGGGATGCCTTTGGCAGATGAAGTAAGCCTGGAACTCAGGGCTTCCTGGTTAAAAAAATTCAAGCCCTAGGCTGAACCCTAACCCTAACACTAGGCAGATAAACCAGCCTAGGTATAGGGATGGTGCCAAGGAAAAATCTGTGAAAGCTGCCATGTTGTTGCACTTTTGTACTCCCCTTGGGATGCCTTGAACAGCTGCAGTGTGCCTGGAGCTAAGGGCTTCCTAGTTTCAAAAATCCTAGCCCTAGGCCTAAGCCTAACAGTAACCCTGGGAAAGTAAATCAGCCTGATGTTAGGCTTCTTGCCAAGGAAAAAGCTGTGAAAGCAGCCATGTTGTGGCACTTTTGCACTCCCTTTGGGATGCCTTTGGCAGATGAAGTAAGCCTGGAACTCAGGGCTTCCTGGTTAAAGAAATCCAAGCCCTAGGCTGAACCCTAACCCTAACCCTAGGCAGATAAATCAGCCTAGGTATAGGGATGGTGCCAAGGAAAAAGCTGTGAAAGATGCCATGTTGTTGCACTTTTGTACTCCCCTTGGGATGCCTTGAACAGCTGCAGTGTGCCTGGAGCCCAGGGCTTCCTAGTTTCAAAAATCCTAACCCTAGGCCTAAGCCTAACAGTAACCCTGGGAAAGTAAATCAGCCTGATGTTAGGTTTCTTGCCAAGGAAAAAGCCGTGAAAGCAGCCATGTTGTGGCACTTTTGCACTCCCTTTTGGATGCCTTTCACAGCTCCAGTGTGCCTGGAACTCAGGGCTTCCTGCTTTTAAAAATCCTAGCCCTAGGCCGAACCCCAACCCTAAGACGAGAAAGGCAAATCAGCCAGGAATTAGGCATGTCCCCAAGGAAAAAGCTGTGGAGGCAGGCATGTTGTGGTACTTTTGCGCTCTTCTTGGCTAGTCCTTCGCAGCTGCTGTGTTCTTGGAACTCAGGGCTTTCTGGTTAATAGACCCTTACCCTAGGCGTAACTCAAACCTTAACCCTAGGAAGGAAAATCAGCCTATGGTTCGGGATGGTCTCATGGAAATATCAGTGGTGGCAGCCAAGTTGCGTCACTTTTGCGCTCCCCTTGGGATGCCTTTTGCAGCTGCAGTGTGCCTGGAGCCCAGGGCTTCCTGGTTTTAAAAGTCCTAGGCCTAAGCCTAACAGTAACCCTAGGAAGGTAAATCAGCCGGGTATTAGGGTTCTTCCTAAGGGAAAAGCCGTGAAAGCAGCCATGTTGTGGCACTTCTGCACTCCCTTTGGGATGCCTTTGGCAGATGAAGTAAGCCTGGAACTCAGGGCTTCCTGGTTAAAAAAATTCAAGCCCTAGGCTGAACCCTAACCCTAACCCTAGGCAGATAAATCAGCCTAGGTATAGGGATGGTGCCAAGGAAAAAGCTGTGAAAGCTGCCATGTTGTTGCACTTTTGTACTCCCCTTGGGATGCCTTGAACAGCTGCAGTGTGCCTGGAGCTAAGGGCCTCCTAGTTTCAAAAATCCTAGCCCTAGGCCTAAGCCTAACAGTAACCCTGGGAAAGTAAATCAGCCTGATGTTAGGCTTCTTGCCAAGGAAAAAGCCGTGAAAGCAGCCATGTTGTGGCACTTTTGCACTCCCTTTTGGATGCCTTTCACAGCTCCAGTGTGCCTGGAACTCAGGGCTTCCTGCTTTTAAAAATCCTAGCCCTAGGCCGAACCCCAACCCTAAGACGAGAAAGGCAAATCAGCCAGGAATTAGGCATGTCCCCAAGGAAAAAGCTGTGGAGGCAGGCATGTTGTGGTACTTTTGCGCTCTTCTTGGCTAGTCCTTCGCAGCTGCTGTGTTCTTGGAACTCAGGGCTTTCTGGTTAATAGAGCCCTTACCCTAGGCGTAACTCAAACCTTAACCCTAGGAAGGAAAATCAGCCTATGGTTCGGGATGGTCTCATGGAAATATCAGTGGTGGCAGCCAAGTTGCGTCACTTTTGCGCTCCCCTTGGGATGCCTTTCGCAGCTGCAGTGTGCCTGGAGCCCAGGGCTTCCTGGTTTTAAAAGTCCTAGGACTAAGCCTAACAGTAACCCTAGGAAGGTAAATCAGCCGGGTATTAGGGTTCTTCCTAAGGGAAAAGCCATGAAAGCAGCCATGTTGTGGCACTTCTGCACTCCCTTTGGGATGCCTTTGGCAGATGAAGTAAGCCTGGAACTCAGGGCTTCCTGGTTAAAGAAATCCAAGCCCTAGGCTGAACCCTAACCCTAACCCTAGGCAGATAAATCAGCCTAGGTATAGGGATGGTGCCAAGGAAAAAGCTGTGAAAGCTGCCATGTTGTTGCACTTTTGTACTCCCCTTGGGATGCCTTGAACAGCTGCAGTGTGCCTGGAGCTAAGGGCTTCCTAGTTTCAAAAATCCTAGCCCTAGGCCTAAGCCTAACAGTAACCCTGGGAAAGTAAATCAGCCTGATGTTAGGCTTCTTGCCAAGGAAAAAGCCGTGAAAGCAGCCATGTTGTGGCACTTTTGCACTCCCTTTTGGATGCCTTTCACAGCTCCAGTGTGCCTGGAACTCAGGGCTTCCTGATTTTAAAAATCCTAGCCCTAGGCCGAACCCCAACCCTAAGACGAGAAAGGCAAATCAGCCAGGAATTAGGCATGTCCCCAAGGAAAAAGCTGTGGAGGCAGGCATGTTGTGGTACTTTTGCGCTCTTCTTGGCTAGCCCTTCGCAGCTGCTGTGTTCTTGGAACTCAGGGCTTTCTGGTTAATAGAACCCTTACCCTAGGCGTAACTCAAACCTTAACCCTAGGAAGGAAAATCAGCCTATGGTTCGGGATGGTCTCATGGAAATATCAGTGGTGGCAGCCAAGTTGCGTCACTTTTGCGCTCCCCTTGGGATGCCTTTTGCAGCTGCAGTGTGCCTGGAGCCCAGGGCTTCCTGGTTTTAAAAGTCCTAGGCCTAAGCCTAACAGTAACCCTAGGAAGGTAAATCAGCCGGGTATTAGGGTTCTTCCTAAGGGAAAAGCCGTGAAAGCAGCCATGTTGTGGCACTTCTGCACTCCCTTTGGGATGCCTTTGGCAGATGAAGTAAGCCTGGAACTCAGGGCTTCCTGGTTAAAGAAATCCAAGCCCTAGGCTGAACCCTAACCCTAACCCTAGGCAGATAAATCAGCCTAGGTATAGGGATGGTGCCAAGGAAAAAGCTGTGAAAGCTGCCATGTTGTTGCACTTTTGTACTCCCCTTGGGATGCCTTGAACAGCTGCAGTGTGCCTGGAGCTAAGGGCCTCCTAGTTTCAAAAATCCTAACCCTAGGCCTAAGCCTAACAGTAACCCTGGGAAAGTAAATCAGCCTGATGTTAGGCTTCTTGCCAAGGAAAAAGCCGTGAAAGCAGCCATGTTGTGGCACTTTTGCACTCCCTTTTGGATGCCTTTCACAGCTCCAGTGTGCCTGGAACTCAGGGCTTCCTGCTTTTAAAAATCCTAGCCCTAGGCCGAACCCCAACCCTAAGACGAGAAAGGCAAATCAGCCAGGAATTAGGCATGTCCCCAAGGAAAAAGCTGTGGAGGCAGGCATGTTGTGGTACTTTTGCGCTCTTCTTGGCTAGTCCTTCGCAGCTGCTGTGTTCTTGGAACTCAGGGCTTTCTGGTTAATAGACCCTTACCCTAGGCGTAACTCAAACATTAACCCTAGGAAGGAAAATCAGCCTATGGTTCGGGATGGTCTCATGGAAATATCAGTGGTGGCAGCCAAGTTGCGTCACTTTTGCGCTCCCCTTGGGATGCCTTTTGCAGCTGCAGTGTGCCTGGAGCCCAGGGCTTCCTGGTTTTAAAAGTCCTAGGCCTAAGCCTAACAGTAACCCTAGGAAGGTAAATCAGCCGGGTATTAGGGTTCTTCCTAAGGGAAAAGCCGTGAAAGCAGCCATGCTGTGGCACTTCTGCACTCCCTTTGGGATACCTTTGGCAGATGAAGTAAGCCTGGAACTCAGGGCTTCCTGGTTAAAGAAATCCAAGCCCTAGGCTGAACCCTAACCCTAACCCTAGGCAGATAAATCAGCCTAGGTATAGGGATGGTGCCAAGGAAAAAGCTGTGAAAGCTGCCATGTTGTTGCACTTTTGTACTCCCCTTGGGATGCCTTGAACAGCTGCAGTGTGCCTGGAGCTAAGGGCTTCCTAGTTTCAAAAATCCTAGCCCTAGGCCTAAGCCTAACAGTAACCCTGGGAAAGTAAATCAGCCTGATGTTAGGCTTCTTGCCAAGGAAAAAGCCGTGAAAGCAGCCATGTTGTGGCACTTTTGCACTCCCTTTTGGATGCCTTTCACAGCTCCAGTGTGCCTGGAACTCAGGGCTTCCTGATTTTAAAAATCCTAGCCCTAGGCCGAACCCCAACCCTAAGACGAGAAAGGCAAATCAGCCAGGAATTAGGCATGTCCCCAAGGAAAAAGCTGTGGAGGCAGGCATGTTGTGGTACTTTTGCGCTCTTCTTGGCTAGCCCTTCGCAGCTGCTGTGTTCTTGGAACTCAGGGCTTTCTGGTTAATAGAACCCTTACCCTAGGCGTAACTCAAACCTTAACCCTAGGAAGGAAAATCAGCCTATGGTTCGGGATGGTCTCATGGAAATATCAGTGGTGGCAGCCAAGTTGCGTCACTTTTGCGCTCCCCTTGGGATGCCTTTTGCAGCTGCAGTGTGCCTGGAGCCCAGGGCTTCCTGGTTTTAAAAGTCCTAGGCCTAAGCCTAACAGTAACCCTAGGAAGGTAAATCAGCCGGGTATTAGGGTTCTTCCTAAGGGAAAAGCCGTGAAAGCAGCCATGTTGTGGCACTTCTGCACTCCCTTTGGGATGCCTTTGGCAGATGAAGTAAGCCTGGAACTCAGGGCTTCCTGGTTAAAGAAATCCAAGCCCTAGGCTGAACCCTAACCCTAACCCTAGGCAGATAAATCAGCCTAGGTATAGGGATGGTGCCAAGGAAAAAGCTGTGAAAGCTGCCATGTTGTTGCACTTTTGTACTCCCCTTGGGATGCCTTGAACAGCTGCAGTGTGCCTGGAGCTAAGGGCCTCCTAGTTTCAAAAATCCTAACCCTAGGCCTAAGCCTAACAGTAACCCTGGGAAAGTAAATCAGCCTGATGTTAGGCTTCTTGCCAAGGAAAAAGCCGTGAAAGCAGCCATGTTGTGGCACTTTTGCACTCCCTTTTGGATGCCTTTCACAGCTCCAGTGTGCCTGGAACTCAGGGATTCCTGCTTTTAAAAATCCTAGCCCTAGGCCGAACCCCAACCCTAAGACGAGAAAGGCAAATCAGCCAGGAATTAGGCATGTCCCCAAGGAAAAAGCTGTGGAGGCAGGCATGTTGTGGTACTTTTGCGCTCTTCTTGGCTAGTCCTTCGCAGCTGCTGTGTTCTTGGAACTCAGGGCTTTCTGGTTAATAGACCCTTACCCTAGGCGTAACTCAAACATTAACCCTAGGAAGGAAAATCAGCCTATGGTTCGGGATGGTCTCATGGAAATATCAGTGGTGGCAGCCAAGTTGCGTCACTTTTGCGCTCCCCTTGGGATGCCTTTTGCAGCTGCAGTGTGCCTGGAGCCCAGGGCTTCCTGGTTTTAAAAGTCCTAGGCCTAAGCCTAACAGTAACCCTAGGAAGGTAAATCAGCCGGGTATTAGGGTTCTTCCTAAGGGAAAAGCCGTGAAAGCAGCCATGTTGTGGCACTTCTGCACTCCCTTTGGGATGCCTTTGGCAGATGAAGTAAGCCTGGAACTCAGGGCTTCCTGGTTAAAGAAATCCAAGCCCTAGGCTGAACCCTAACCCTAACCCTAGGCAGATAAATCAGCCTAGGTATAGGGATGGTGCCAAGGAAAAAGCTGTGAAAGCTGCCATGTTGTTGCACTTTTGTACTCCCCTTGGGATGCCTTGAACAGCTGCAGTGTGCCTGGAGCTAAGGGCCTCCTAGTTTCAAAAATCCTAACCCTAGGCCTAAGCCTAACAGTAACCCTGGGAAAGTAAATCAGCCTGATGTTAGGCTTCTTGCCAAGGAAAAAGCCGTGAAAGCAGCCATGTTGTGGCACTTTTGCACTCCCTTTTGGATGCCTTTCACAGCTCCAGTGTGCCTGGAACTCAGGGATTCCTGCTTTTAAAAATCCTAGCCCTAGGCCGAACCCCAACCCTAAGACGAGAAAGGCAAATCAGCCAGGAATTAGGCATGTCCCCAAGGAAAAAGCTGTGGAGGCAGGCATGTTGTGGTACTTTTGCGCTCTTCTTGGCTAGTCCTTCGCAGCTGCTGTGTTCTTGGAACTCAGGGCTTTCTGGTTAATAGACCCTTACCCTAGGCGTAACTCAAACATTAACCCTAGGAAGGAAAATCAGCCTATGGTTCGGGATGGTCTCATGGAAATATCAGTGGTGGCAGCCAAGTTGCGTCACTTTTGCGCTCCCCTTGGGATGCCTTTTGCAGCTGCAGTGTGCCTGGAGCCCAGGGCTTCCTGGTTTTAAAAGTCCTAGGCCTAAGCCTAACAGTAACCCTAGGAAGGTAAATCAGCCGGGTATTAGGGTTCTTCCTAAGGGAAAAGCCGTGAAAGCAGCCATGCTGTGGCACTTCTGCACTCCCTTTGGGATACCTTTGGCAGATGAAGTAAGCCTGGAACTCAGGGCTTCCTGGTTAAAGAAATCCAAGCCCTAGGCTGAACCCTAACCCTAACCCTAGGCAGATAAATCAGCCTAGGTATAGGGATGGTGCCAAGGAAAAAGCTGTGAAAGCTGCCATGTTGTTGCACTTTTGTACTCCCCTTGGGATGCCTTGAACAGCTGCAGTGTGCCTGGAGCTAAGGGCTTCCTAGTTTCAAAAATCCTAGCCCTAGGCCTAAGCCTAACAGTAACCCTGGGAAAGTAAATCAGCCTGATGTTAGGCTTCTTGCCAAGGAAAAAGCCGTGAAAGCAGCCATGTTGTGGCACTTTTGCACTCCCTTTTGGATGCCTTTCACAGCTCCAGTGTGCCTGGAACTCAGGGCTTCCTGCTTTTAAAAATCCTAGCCCTAGGCCGAACCCCAACCCTAAGACGAGAAAGGCAAATCAGCCAGGAATTAGGCATGTCCCCAAGGAAAAAGCTGTGGAGGCAGGCATGTTGTGGTACTTTTGCGCTCTTCTTGGCTAGCCCTTCTCAGCTGCTGTGTTCTTGGAACTCAGGGCTTTCTGGTTAATAGAACCCTTACCCTAGGCGTAACTCAAACCTTAACCCTAGGAAGGAAAATCAGCCTATGGTTCGGGATGGTCTCATGGAAATATCAGTGGTGGCAGCCAAGTTGCGTCACTTTTGCGCTCCCCTTGGGATGCCTTTTGCAGCTGCAGTGTGCCTGGAGCCCAGGGCTTCCTGGTTTTAAAAGTCCTAGGCCTAAGCCTAACAGTAACCCTAGGAAGGTAAATCAGCCGGGTATTAGGGTTCTTCCTAAGGGAAAAGCCGTGAAAGCAGCCATGTTGTGGCACTTCTGCACTCCCTTTGGGATGCCTTTGGCAGATGAAGTAAGCCTGGAACTCAGGGCTTCCTGGTTAAAGAAATCCAAGCCCTAGGCTGAACCCTAACCCTAACCCTAGGCAGATAAATCAGCCTAGGTATAGGGATGGTGCCAAGGAAAAAGCTGTGAAAGCTGCCATGTTGTTGCACTTTTGTACTCCCCTTGGGATGCCTTGAACAGCTGCAGTGTGCCTGGAGCTAAGGGCCTCCTAGTTTCAAAAATCCTAACCCTAGGCCTAAGCCTAACAGTAACCCTGGGAAAGTAAATCAGCCTGATGTTAGGCTTCTTGCCAAGGAAAAAGCCGTGAAAGCAGCCATGTTGTGGCACTTTTGCACTCCCTTTTGGATGCCTTTCACAGCTCCAGTGTGCCTGGAACTCAGGGATTCCTGCTTTTAAAAATCCTAGCCCTAGGCCGAACCCCAACCCTAAGACGAGAAAGGCAAATCAGCCAGGAATTAGGCATGTCCCCAAGGAAAAAGCTGTGGAGGCAGGCATGTTGTGGTACTTTTGCGCTCTTCTTGGCTAGTCCTTCGCAGCTGCTGTGTTCTTGGAACTCAGGGCTTTCTGGTTAATAGACCCTTACCCTAGGCGTAACTCAAACCTTAACCCTAGGAAGGAAAATCAGCCTATGGTTCGGGATGGTCTCATGGAAATATCAGTGGTGGCAGCCAAGTTGCGTCACTTTTGCGCTCCCCTTGGGATGCCTTTTGCAGCTGCAGTGTGCCTGGAGCCCAGGGCTTCCTGGTTTTAAAAGTCCTAGGCCTAAGCCTAACAGTAACCCTAGGAAGGTAAATCAGCCGGGTATTAGGGTTCTTCCTAAGGGAAAAGCCGTGAAAGCAGCCATGCTGTGGCACTTCTGCACTCCCTTTGGGATACCTTTGGCAGATGAAGTAAGCCTGGAACTCAGGGCTTCCTGGTTAAAGAAATCCAAGCCCTAGGCTGAACCCTAACCCTAACCCTAGGCAGATAAATCAGCCTAGGTATAGGGATGGTGCCAAGGAAAAAGCTGTGAAAGCTGCCATGTTGTTGCACTTTTGTACTCCCCTTGGGATGCCTTGAACAGCTGCAGTGTGCCTGGAGCTAAGGGCTTCCTAGTTTCAAAAATCCTAGCCCTAGGCCTAAGCCTAACAGTAACCCTGGGAAAGTAAATCAGCCTGATGTTAGGCTTCTTGCCAAGGAAAAAGCCGTGAGAGCAGCCATGTTGTGGCACTTCTGCACTCCCTTTGGGATGCCTTTGGCAGATGAAGTAAGCCTGGAACTCAGGGCTTCCTGGTTAAAGAAATCCAAGCCCTAGGCTGAACCCTAACCCTAACCCTAGGCAGATAAATCAGCCTAGGTATAGGGATGGTGCCAAGGAAAAAGCTGTGAAAGCTGCCATGTTGTTGCACTTTTGTACTCCCCTTGGGATGCCTTGAACAGCTGCAGTGTGCCTGGAGCTAAGGGCTTCCTAGTTTCAAAAATCCTAGCCCTAGGCCTAAGCCTAACAGTAACCCTGGGAAAGTAAGTCAGCCTGGTGTTAGGCGTCTTGCCAAGGAAAAAGCCGTGAAAGCAGCCATGTTGTGGCACTTTTGCACTCCCTTTTGGATGCCTTTCACAGCTCCAGTGTGCCTGGAACTCAGGGCTTCCTGCTTTTAAAAATCCTAGCCCTAGGCCGAACCCCAACCCTAAGACAAGAAAGGCAAATCAGCCAGGAATTAGGCATGTCCCCAAGGAAAAAGCTGTGGAGGCAGGCATGTTGTGGTACTTTTGCGCTCTTCTTGGCTAGTCCTTCGCAGCTGCTGTGTTCTTGGAACTCAGGGCTTTCTGGTTAATAGAACCCTTACCCTAGGCGTAACTCAAACCTTAACCCTAGGAAGGAAAATCAGCCTATGGTTCGGGATGGTCTCATGGAAATATCAGTGGTGGCAGCCAAGTTGCGTCACTTTTGCGCTCCCCTTGGGATGCCTTTCGCAGCTGCAGTGTGCCTGGAGCCCAGGGCTTCCTGGTTTTAAAAGTCCTAGGCCTAAGCCTAACAGTAACCCTAGGAAGGTAAATCAGCCGGGTATTAGGGTTCTTCCTAAGGGAAAAGCCGTGAAAGCAGCCATGTTGTGGCACTTCTGCACTCCCTTTGGGATGCCTTTGGCAGATGAAGTAAGCCTGGAACTCAGGGCTTCCTGGTTAAAAAAATTCAAGCCCTAGGCTGAACCCTAACCCTAACACTAGGCAGATAAACCAGCCTAGGTATAGGGATGGTGCCAAGGAAAAATCTGTGAAAGCTGCCATGTTGTTGCACTTTTGTACTCCCCTTGGGATGCCTTGAACAGCTGCAGTGTGCCTGGAGCTAAGGGCTTCCTAGTTTCAAAAATCCTAGCCCTAGGCCTAAGCCTAACAGTAACCCTGGGAAAGTAAATCAGCCTGATGTTAGGCTTCTTGCCAAGGAAAAAGCCGTGAAAGCAGCCATGTTGTGGCACTTTTGCACTCCCTTTGGGATGCCTTTGGCAGATGAAGTAAGCCTGGAACTCAGGGCTTCCTGGTTAAAGAAATCCAAGCCCTAGGCTGAACCCTAACCCTAACCCTAGGCAGATAAATCAGCCTAGGTATAGGGATGGTGCCAAGGAAAAAGCTGTGAAAGATGCCATGTTGTTGCACTTTTGTACTCCCCTTGGGATGCCTTGAACAGCTGCAGTGTGCCTGGAGCCCAGGGCTTCCTAGTTTCAAAAATCCTAACCCTAGGCCTAAGCCTAACAGTAACCCTGGGAAAGTAAATCAGCCTGATGTTAGGTTTCTTGCCAAGGAAAAAGCCGTGAAAGCAGCCATGTTGTGGCACTTTTGCACTCCCTTTTGGATGCCTTTCACAGCTCCAGTGTGCCTGGAACTCAGGGCTTCCTGCTTTTAAAAATCCTAGCCCTAGGCCGAACCCCAACCCTAAGACGAGAAAGGCAAATCAGCCAGGAATTAGGCATGTCCCCAAGGAAAAAGCTGTGGAGGCAGGCATGTTGTGGTACTTTTGCGCTCTTCTTGGCTAGTCCTTCGCAGCTGCTGTGTTCTTGGAACTCAGGGCTTTCTGGTTAATAGACCCTTACCCTAGGCGTAACTCAAACCTTAACCCTAGGAAGGAAAATCAGCCTATGGTTCGGGATGGTCTCATGGAAATATCAGTGGTGGCAGCCAAGTTGCGTCACTTTTGCGCTCCCCTTGGGATGCCTTTTGCAGCTGCAGTGTGCCTGGAGCCCAGGGCTTCCTGGTTTTAAAAGTCCTAGGCCTAAGCCTAACAGTAACCCTAGGAAGGTAAATCAGCCGGGTATTAGGGTTCTTCCTAAGGGAAAAGCCGTGAAAGCAGCCATGTTGTGGCACTTCTGCACTCCCTTTGGGATGCCTTTGGCAGATGAAGTAAGCCTGGAACTCAGGGCTTCCTGGTTAAAAAAATTCAAGCCCTAGGCTGAACCCTAACCCTAACCCTAGGCAGATAAATCAGCCTAGGTATAGGGATGGTGCCAAGGAAAAAGCTGTGAAAGCTGCCATGTTGTTGCACTTTTGTACTCCCCTTGGGATGCCTTGAACAGCTGCAGTGTGCCTGGAGCTAAGGGCCTCCTAGTTTCAAAAATCCTAGCCCTAGGCCTAAGCCTAACAGTAACCCTGGGAAAGTAAATCAGCCTGATGTTAGGCTTCTTGCCAAGGAAAAAGCCGTGAAAGCAGCCATGTTGTGGCACTTTTGCACTCCCTTTTGGATGCCTTTCACAGCTCCAGTGTGCCTGGAACTCAGGGCTTCCTGCTTTTAAAAATCCTAGCCCTAGGCCGAACCCCAACCCTAAGACGAGAAAGGCAAATCAGCCAGGAATTAGGCATGTCCCCAAGGAAAAAGCTGTGGAGGCAGGCATGTTGTGGTACTTTTGCGCTCTTCTTGGCTAGTCCTTCGCAGCTGCTGTGTTCTTGGAACTCAGGGCTTTCTGGTTAATAGAGCCCTTACCCTAGGCGTAACTCAAACCTTAACCCTAGGAAGGAAAATCAGCCTATGGTTCGGGATGGTCTCATGGAAATATCAGTGGTGGCAGCCAAGTTGCGTCACTTTTGCGCTCCCCTTGGGATGCCTTTCGCAGCTGCAGTGTGCCTGGAGCCCAGGGCTTCCTGGTTTTAAAAGTCCTAGGACTAAGCCTAACAGTAACCCTAGGAAGGTAAATCAGCCGGGTATTAGGGTTCTTCCTAAGGGAAAAGCCATGAAAGCAGCCATGTTGTGGCACTTCTGCACTCCCTTTGGGATGCCTTTGGCAGATGAAGTAAGCCTGGAACTCAGGGCTTCCTGGTTAAAGAAATCCAAGCCCTAGGCTGAACCCTAACCCTAACCCTAGGCAGATAAATCAGCCTAGGTATAGGGATGGTGCCAAGGAAAAAGCTGTGAAAGCTGCCATGTTGTTGCACTTTTGTACTCCCCTTGGGATGCCTTGAACAGCTGCAGTGTGCCTGGAGCTAAGGGCTTCCTAGTTTCAAAAATCCTAGCCCTAGGCCTAAGCCTAACAGTAACCCTGGGAAAGTAAATCAGCCTGATGTTAGGCTTCTTGCCAAGGAAAAAGCCGTGAAAGCAGCCATGTTGTGGCACTTTTGCACTCCCTTTTGGATGCCTTTCACAGCTCCAGTGTGCCTGGAACTCAGGGCTTCCTGATTTTAAAAATCCTAGCCCTAGGCCGAACCCCAACCCTAAGACGAGAAAGGCAAATCAGCCAGGAATTAGGCATGTCCCCAAGGAAAAAGCTGTGGAGGCAGGCATGTTGTGGTACTTTTGCGCTCTTCTTGGCTAGCCCTTCGCAGCTGCTGTGTTCTTGGAACTCAGGGCTTTCTGGTTAATAGAACCCTTACCCTAGGCGTAACTCAAACCTTAACCCTAGGAAGGAAAATCAGCCTATGGTTCGGGATGGTCTCATGGAAATATCAGTGGTGGCAGCCAAGTTGCGTCACTTTTGCGCTCCCCTTGGGATGCCTTTTGCAGCTGCAGTGTGCCTGGAGCCCAGGGCTTCCTGGTTTTAAAAGTCCTAGGCCTAAGCCTAACAGTAACCCTAGGAAGGTAAATCAGCCGGGTATTAGGGTTCTTCCTAAGGGAAAAGCCGTGAAAGCAGCCATGTTGTGGCACTTCTGCACTCCCTTTGGGATGCCTTTGGCAGATGAAGTAAGCCTGGAACTCAGGGCTTCCTGGTTAAAGAAATCCAAGCCCTAGGCTGAACCCTAACCCTAACCCTAGGCAGATAAATCAGCCTAGGTATAGGGATGGTGCCAAGGAAAAAGCTGTGAAAGCTGCCATGTTGTTGCACTTTTGTACTCCCCTTGGGATGCCTTGAACAGCTGCAGTGTGCCTGGAGCTAAGGGCCTCCTAGTTTCAAAAATCCTAACCCTAGGCCTAAGCCTAACAGTAACCCTGGGAAAGTAAATCAGCCTGATGTTAGGCTTCTTGCCAAGGAAAAAGCCGTGAAAGCAGCCATGTTGTGGCACTTTTGCACTCCCTTTTGGATGCCTTTCACAGCTCCAGTGTGCCTGGAACTCAGGGATTCCTGCTTTTAAAAATCCTAGCCCTAGGCCGAACCCCAACCCTAAGACGAGAAAGGCAAATCAGCCAGGAATTAGGCATGTCCCCAAGGAAAAAGCTGTGGAGGCAGGCATGTTGTGGTACTTTTGCGCTCTTCTTGGCTAGTCCTTCGCAGCTGCTGTGTTCTTGGAACTCAGGGCTTTCTGGTTAATAGACCCTTACCCTAGGCGTAACTCAAACCTTAACCCTAGGAAGGAAAATCAGCCTATGGTTCGGGATGGTCTCATGGAAATATCAGTGGTGGCAGCCAAGTTGCGTCACTTTTGCGCTCCCCTTGGGATGCCTTTTGCAGCTGCAGTGTGCCTGGAGCCCAGGGCTTCCTGGTTTTAAAAGTCCTAGGCCTAAGCCTAACAGTAACCCTAGGAAGGTAAATCAGCCGGGTATTAGGGTTCTTCCTAAGGGAAAAGCCGTGAAAGCAGCCATGCTGTGGCACTTCTGCACTCCCTTTGGGATACCTTTGGCAGATGAAGTAAGCCTGGAACTCAGGGCTTCCTGGTTAAAGAAATCCAAGCCCTAGGCTGAACCCTAACCCTAACCCTAGGCAGATAAATCAGCCTAGGTATAGGGATGGTGCCAAGGAAAAAGCTGTGAAAGCTGCCATGTTGTTGCACTTTTGTACTCCCCTTGGGATGCCTTGAACAGCTGCAGTGTGCCTGGAGCTAAGGGCTTCCTAGTTTCAAAAATCCTAGCCCTAGGCCTAAGCCTAACAGTAACCCTGGGAAAGTAAATCAGCCTGATGTTAGGCTTCTTGCCAAGGAAAAAGCCGTGAGAGCAGCCATGTTGTGGCACTTCTGCACTCCCTTTGGGATGCCTTTGGCAGATGAAGTAAGCCTGGAACTCAGGGCTTCCTGGTTAAAGAAATCCAAGCCCTAGGCTGAACCCTAACCCTAACCCTAGGCAGATAAATCAGCCTAGGTATAGGGATGGTGCCAAGGAAAAAGCTGTGAAAGCTGCCATGTTGTTGCACTTTTGTACTCCCCTTGGGATGCCTTGAACAGCTGCAGTGTGCCTGGAGCTAAGGGCTTCCTAGTTTCAAAAATCCTAGCCCTAGGCCTAAGCCTAACAGTAACCCTGGGAAAGTAAATCAGCCTGGTGTTAGGCTTCTTGCCAAGGAAAAAGCCGTGAAAGCAGCCATGTTGTGGCACTTTTGCACTCCCTTTTGGATGCCTTTCACAGCTCCAGTGTGCCTGGAACTCAGGGCTTCCTGCTTTTAAAAATCCTAGCCCTAGGCCGAACCCCAACCCTAAGACGAGAAAGGCAAATCAGCCAGGAATTAGGCATGTCCACAAGGAAAAAGCTGTGGAGGCAGGCATGTTGTGGTACTTTTGCGCTCTTCTTGGCTAGTCCTTCGCAGCTGCTGTGTTCTTGGAACTCAGGGCTTTCTGGTTAATAGACCCTTACCCTAGGCGTAACTCAAACCTTAACCCTAGGAAGGAAAATCAGCCTATGGTTCGGGATGGTCTCATGGAAATATCAGTGGTGGCAGCCAAGTTGCGTCACTTTTGCGCTCCCCTTGGGATGCCTTGAACAGCTGCAGTGTGCCTGGAGCCCAGGGCTTCCTGGTTTTAAAAGTCCTAGGCCTAAGCCTAACAGTAACCCTAGGAAGGTAAATCAGCCGGGTATTAGGGTTCTTCCTAAGGGAAAAGCCGTGAAAGCAGCCATGTTGTGGCACTTCTGCACTCCCTTTGGGATGCCTTTGGCAGATGAAGTAAGCCTGGAACTCAGGGCTTCCTGGTTAAAGAAATCCAAGCCCTAGGCTGAACCCTAACCCTAACCCTAGGCAGATAAATCAGCCTAGGTATAGGGATGGTGCCAAGGAAAAAGCTGTGAAAGCTGCCATGTTGTTGCACTTTTGTACTCCCCTTGGGATGCCTTGAACAGCTGCAGTGTGCCTGGAGCTAAGGGCTTCCTAGTTTCAAAAGTCCTAGCCCTAGGCCTAAGCCTAACAGTAACCCTGGGAAAGTAAGTCAGCCTGGTGTTAGGCGTCTTGCCAAGGAAAAAGCCGTGAAAGCAGCCATGTTGTGGCACTTTTGCACTCCCTTTCGGATGCCTTTCACAGCTCCAGTGTGCCTGGAACTCAGGGCTTCCTGCTTTTAAAAATCCTAGCCCTAGGCCGAACCCCAACCCTAAGACGAGAAAGGCAAATCAGCCAGGAATTAGGCATGTCCCCAAGGAAAAAGCTGTGGAGGCAGGCATGTTGTGGTACTTTTGCGCTCTTCTTGGCTAGTCCTTCGCAGCTGCTGTGTTCTTGGAACTCAGGGCTTTCTGGTTAATAGAACCCTTACCCTAGGCGTAACTCAAACCTTAACCCTAGGAAGGAAAATCAGCCTATGGTTCGGGATGGTCTCATGGAAATACCAGTGGTGGCAGCCAAGTTGCGTCACTTTTGCGCTCCCCTTGGGATGCCTTTTGCAGCTGCAGTGTGCCTGGAGCCCAGGGCTTCCTGGTTTTAAAAGTCCTAGGCCTAAGCCTAACAGTAACCCTAGGAAGGTAAATCAGCCGGGTATTAGGGTTCTTCCTAAGGGAAAAGCCGTGAAAGCAGCCATGTTGTGGCACTTCTGCACTCCCTTTGGGATGCCTTTGGCAGATGAAGTAAGCCTGGAACTCAGGGCTTCCTGGTTAAAAAAATTCAAGCCCTAGGCTGAACCCTAACCCTAACCCTAGGCAGATAAATCAGCCTAGGTATAGGGATGGTGCCAAGGAAAAAGCTGTGAAAGCTGCCATGTTGTTGCACTTTTGTACTCCCCTTGGGATGCCTTGAACAGCTGCAGTGTGCCTGGAGCTAAGGGCCTCCTAGTTTCAAAAATCCTAGCCCTAGGCCTAAGCCTAACAGTAACCCTGGGAAAGTAAATCAGCCTGATGTTAGGCTTCTTGCCAAGGAAAAAGCCGTGAAAGCAGCCATGTTGTGGCACTTTTGCACTCCCTTTTGGATGCCTTTCACAGCTCCAGTGTGCCTGGAACTCAGGGCTTCCTGATTTTAATAATCCTAGCCCTAGGCCGAACTCCAACCCTAAGACGAGAAAGGCAAATCAGCCAGGAATTAGGCATGTCCCCAAGGAAAAAGCTGTGGAGGCAGGCATGTTGTGGTACTTTTGCGCTCTTCTTGGCTAGTTCTTCGCAGCTGCTGTGTTCTTGGAACTCAGGGCTTTCTGGTTAATAGACCCTTACCCTAGGCGTAACTCAAACCTTAACCCTAGGAAGGAAAATCAGCCTATGGTTCGGGATGGTCTCATGGAAATATCAGTGGTGGCAGCCAAGTTGCGTCACTTTTGCGCTCCCCTTGGGATGCCTTTTGCAGCTGCAGTGTGCCTGGAGCCCAGGGCTTCCTGGTTTTAAAAGTCCTAGGCCTAAGCCTAACAGTAACCCTAGGAAGGTAAATCAGCCGGGTATTAGGGTTCTTCCTAAGGGAAAAGCCGTGAAAGCAGCCATGTTGTGGCACTTCTGCACTCCCTTTGGGATGCCTTTGGCAGATGAAGTAAGCCTGGAACTCAGGGCTTCCTGGTTAAAGAAATCCAAGCCCTAGGCTGAACCCTAACCCTAACCCTAGGCAGATAAATCAGCCTAGGTATAGGGATGGTGCCAAGGAAAAAGCTGTGAAAGCTGCCATGTTGTTGCACTTTTGTACTCCCCTTGGGATGCCTTGAACAGCTGCAGTGTGCCTGGAGCTAAGGGCTTCCTAGTTTCAAAAATCCTAGCCCTAGGCCTAAGCCTAACAGTAACCCTGGGAAAGTAAATCAGCCTGATGTTAGGCTTCTTGCCAAGGAAAAAGCCGTGAGAGCAGCCATGTTGTGGCACTTCTGCACTCCCTTTGGGATGCCTTTGGCAGATGAAGTAAGCCTGGAACTCAGGGCTTCCTGGTTAAAGAAATCCAAGCCCTAGGCTGAACCCTAACCCTAACCCTAGGCAGATAAATCAACCTAGGTATAGGGATGGTGCCAATGAAAAAGCTGTGAAAGCTGCCATGTTGCACTTTTGTACTCCCCTTGGGATGCCTTGAACAGCTGCAGTGTGCCTGGAGCTAAGGGCTTCCTAGTTTCAAAAATCCTAGCCCTAGGCCTAAGCCTAACAGTAACCCTGGGAAAGTAAATCAGCCTGGTGTTAGGCTTCTTGCCAAGGAAAAAGCCGTGAAAGCAGCCATGTTGTGGCACTTTTGCACTCCCTTTTGGATGCCTTTCACAGCTCCAGTGTGCCTGGAACTCAGGGCTTCCTGCTTTTAAAAATCCTAGCCCTAGGCCGAACCCCAACCCTAAGACGAGAAAGGCAAATCAGCCAGGAATTAGGCATGTCCCCAAGGAAAAAGCTGTGGAGGCAGGCATGTTGTGGTACTTTTGCGCTCTTCTTGGCTAGTTCTTCGCAGCTGCTGTGTTCTTGGAACTCAGGGCTTTCTGGTTAATAGACCCTTACCCTAGGCGTGACTCAAACCTTAACCCTAGGAAGGAAAATCAGCCTATGGTTCGGGATGGTCTCATGGAAATATCAGTGGTGGCAGCCAAGTTGCGTCACTTTTGCGCTCCCCTTGGGATGCCTTTTGCAGCTGCAGTGTGCCTGGAGCCCAGGGCTTCCTGGTTTTAAAAGTCCTAGGCCTAAGCCTAACAGTAACCCTAGGAAGGTAAATCAGCCGGGTATTAGGGTTCTTCCTAAGGGAAAAGCCGTGAAAGCAGCCATGTTGTGGCACTTCTGCACTCCCTTTGGGATGCCTTTGGCAGATGAAGTAAGCCTGGAACTCAGGGCTTCCTGGTTAAAGAAATCCAAGCCCTAGGCTGAACCCTAACCCTAACCCTAGGCAGATAAATCAGCCTAGGTATAGGGATGGTGCCAAGGAAAAAGCTGTGAAAGCTGCCATGTTGTTGCACTTTTGTACTCCCCTTGGGATGCCTTGAACAGCTGCAGTGTGCCTGGAGCTAAGGGCTTCCTAGTTTCAAAAATCCTAGCCCTAGGCCTAAGCCTAACAGTAACCCTGGGAAGGTAAATCAGCCTGGTGTTAGGCGTCTTGCCAAGGAAAAAGCCGTGAAAGCAGCCATGTTGTGGCACTTTTGCACTCCCTTTTGGATGCCTTTCACAGCTCCAGTGTGCCTGGAACTCAGGGCTTCCTGCTTTTAAAAATCCTAGCCCTAGGCCGAACCCCAACCCTAAGACGAGAAAGGCAAATCAGCCAGGAATTAGGCATGTCCCCAAGGAAAAAGCTGTGGAGGCAGGCATGTTGTGGTACTTTTGCGCTCTTCTTGGCTAGTCCTTCGCAGCTGCTGTGTTCTTGGAACTCAGGGCTTTCTGGTTAATAGAACCCTTACCCTAGGCGTAACTCAAACCTTAACCCTAGGAAGGAAAATCAG
This sequence comes from Ammospiza caudacuta, assembly GCF_027887145.1. Lineage (NCBI taxonomy): Eukaryota > Metazoa > Chordata > Aves > Passeriformes > Passerellidae > Ammospiza > Ammospiza caudacuta. Next base: position 22,141 of record NW_026682988.1, read on the forward strand.
CCTATGGTTCGGGATGGTCTCATGGAAATATCAGTGGTGGCAGCCAAGTTGCGTCACTTTTGCGCTCCCCTTGGGATGCCTTTTGCAGCTGCAGTGTGCCTGGAGCCCAGGGCTTCCTGGTTTTAAAAGTCCTAGGCCTAAGCCTAACAGTAACCCTAGGAAGGTAAATCAGCCGGGTATTAGGGTTCTTCCTAAGGGAAAAGCCGTGAAAGCAGCCATGTTGTGGCACTTCTGCACTCCCTTTGGGATGCCTTTGGCAGATGAAGTAAGCCTGGAACTCAGGGCTTCCTGGTTAAAGAAATCCAAGCCCTAGGCTGAACCCTAACCCTAACCCTAGGCAGATAAATCAGCCTAGGTATAGGGATGGTGCCAAGGAAAAAGCTGTGAAAGCTGCCATGTTGTTGCACTTTTGTACTCCCCTTGGGATGCCTTGAACAGCTGCAGTGTGCCTGGAGCCCAGGGCTTCCTAGTTTCAAAAATCCTAGCCCTAGGCCTAAGCCTAACAGTAACCCTGGGAAGGTAAGTCAGCCTGGTGTTAGGCGTCTTGCCAAGGAAAAAGCCGTGAAAGCAGCCATGTTGTGGCACTTTTGCACTCCCTTTTGGATGCCTTTCACAGCTCCAGTGTGCCTGGAACTCAGGGCTTCCTGCTTTTAATAATCCTAGCCCTAGGCCGAACTCCAACCCTAAGACGAGAAAGGCAAATCAGCCAGGAATTAGGCATGTCCCCAAGGAAAAAGCTGTGGAGGCAGGCATGTTGTGGTACTTTTGCGCTCTTCTTGGCTAGTTCTTCGCAGCTGCTGTGTTCTTGGAACTCAGGGCTTTCTGGTTAATAGACCCTTACCCTAGGCGTAACTCAAAACTTAACCCTAGGAAGGAAAATCAGCCTATGGTTCGGGATGGTCTCATGGAAATATCAGTGGTGGCAGCCAAGTTGCGTCACTTTTGCGCTCCCCTTGGGATGCCTTTTGCAGCTGCAGTGTGCCTGGAGCCCAGGGCTTCCTGGTTTTAAAAGTCCTAGGCCTAAGCCTAACAGTAACCCTAGGAAGGTAAATCAGCCGGGTATTAGGGTTCTTCCTAAGGGAAAAGCCGTGAAAGCAGCCATGTTGTGGCACTTCTGCACTCCCTTTGGGATGCCTTTGGCAGATGAAGTAAGCCTGGAACTCAGGGCTTCCTGGTTAAAGAAATCCAAGCCCTAGGCTGAACCCTAACCCTAACCCTAGGCAGATAAATCAGCCTAGGTATAGGGATGGTGCCAAGGAAAAAGCTGTGAAAGCTGCCATGTTGTTGCACTTTTGTACTCCCCTTGGGATGCCTTGAACAGCTGCAGTGTGCCTGGAGCCCAGGGCTTCCTAGTTTCAAAAATCCTAGCCCTAGGCCTAAGCCTAACAGTAACCCTGGAAAAGTATGTCAGCCTGATGTTAGGCTTCTTGCCAAGGAAAAAGCCGTGAAAGCAGCCATGTTGTGGCACTTTTGCACTCCCTTTTGGATGCCTTTCACAGCTCCAGTGTGCCTGGAACTCAGGGCTTCCTGCTTTTAAAAATCCTAGCCCTAGGCCGAACCCCAACCCTAAGACGAGAAAGGCAAATCAGCCAGGAATTAGGCATGTCCCCAAGGAAAAAGCTGTGGAGGCAGGCATGTTGTGGTACTTTTGCGCTCTTCTTGGCTAGTTCTTCGCAGCTGCTGTGTTCTTGGAACTCAGGGCTTTCTGGTTAATAGACCCTTACCCTAGGCGTAACTCAAAACTTAACCCTAGGAAGGAAAATCAGCCTATGGTTCGGGATGGTCTCATGGAAATATCAGTGGTGGCAGCCAAGTTGCGTCACTTTTGCGCTCCCCTTGGGATGCCTTTTGCAGCTGCAGTGTGCCTGGAGCCCAGGGCTTCCTGGTTTTAAAAGTCCTAGGCCTAAGCCTAACAGTAACCCTAGGAAGGTAAATCAGCCGGGTATTAGGGTTCTTCCTAAGGGAAAAGCCGTGAAAGCAGCCATGTTGTGGCACTTCTGCACTCCCTTTGGGATGCCTTTGGCAGATGAAGTAAGCCTGGAACTCAGGGCTTCCTGGTTAAAGAAATCCAAGCCCTAGGCTGAACCCTAACCCTAACCCTAGGCAGATAAATCAGCCTAGGTATAGGGATGGTGCCAAGGAAAAAGCTGTGAAAGCTGCCATGTTGTTGCACTTTTGTACTCCCCTTGGGATGCCTTGAACAGCTGCAGTGTGCCTGGAGCTAAGGGCTTCCTAGTTTCAAAAATCCTAGCCCTAGGCCTAAGCCTAACAGTAACCCTGGGAAAGTAAATCAGCCTGATGTTAGGCTTCTTGCCAAGGAAAAAGCCGTGAGAGCAGCCATGTTGTGGCACTTCTGCACTCCCTTTGGGATGCCTTTGGCAGATGAAGTAAGCCTGGAACTCAGGGCTTCCTGGTTAAAGAAATCCAAGCCCTAGGCTGAACCCTAACCCTAACCCTAGGCAGATAAATCAGCCTAGGTATAGGGATGGTGCCAATGAAAAAGCTGTGAAAGCTGCCATGTTGCACTTTTGTACTCCCCTTGGGATGCCTTGAACAGCTGCAGTGTGCCTGGAGCTAAGGGCTTCCTAGTTTCAAAAATCCTAGCCCTAGGCCTAAGCCTAACAGTAACCCTGGGAAAGTAAATCAGCCTGGTGTTAGGCTTCTTGCCAAGGAAAAAGCCGTGAAAGCAGCCATGTTGTGGCACTTTTGCACTCCCTTTTGGATGCCTTTCACAGCTCCAGTGTGCCTGGAACTCAGGGCTTCCTGCTTTTAAAAATCCTAGCCCTAGGCCGAACCCCAACCCTAAGACGAGAAAGGCAAATCAGCCAGGAATTAGGCATGTCCCCAAGGAAAAAGCTGTGGAGGCAGGCATGTTGTGGTACTTTTGCGCTCTTCTTGGCTAGTCCTTCGCAGCTGCTGTGTTCTTGGAACTCAGGGCTTTCTGGTTAATAGAACCCTTAACCTAGGCGTAACTCAAACCTTAACCCTAGGAAGGAAAATCAACCTATGGTTCGGGATGGTCTCATGGAAATATCAGTGGTGGCAGCCAAGTTGCGTCACTTTTGCGCTCCCCTTGGGATGCCTTTTGCAGCTGCAGTGTGCCTGGAGCCCAGGGCTTCCTGGTTTTAAAAGTCCTAGGCCTAAGCCTAACAGTAACCCTAGGAAGGTAAATCAGCCGGGTATTAGGGTTCTTCCTAAGGGAAAAGCCGTGAAAGCAGCCATGTTGTGGCACTTCTGCACTCCCTTTGGGATGCCTTTGGCAGATGAAGTAAGCCTGGAACTCAGGGCTTCCTGGTTAAAGAAATCCAAGCCCTAGGCTGAACCCTAACCCTAACCCTAGGCAGATAAATCAGCCTAGGTATAGGGATGGTGCCAAGGAAAAAGCTGTGAAAGCTGCCATGTTGTTGCACTTTTGTACTCCCCTTGGGATGCCTTGAACAGCTGCAGTGTGCCTGGAGCTAAGGGCTTCCTAGTTTAAAAAATCCTAGCCCTAGGCCTAAGCCTAACAGTAACCCTGGGAAGGTAAATCAGCCTGGTGTTAGGCGTCTTGCCAAGGAAAAAGCCGTGAAAGCAGCCATGTTGTGGCACTTTTGCACTCCCTTTTGGATGCCTTTCACAGCTCCAGTGTGCCTGGAACTCAGGGCTTCCTGCTTTTAAAAATCCTAGCCCTAGGCCGAACCCCAACCCTAAGACGAGAAAGGCAAATCAGCCAGGAATTAGGCATGTCCCCAAGGAAAAAGCTGTGGAGGCAGGCATGTTGTGGTACTTTTGCGCTCTTCTTGGCTAGTCCTTCGCAGCTGCTGTGTTCTTGGAACTCAGGGCTTTCTGGTTAATAGAACCCTTACCCTAGGCGTAACTCAAACCTTAACCCTAGGAAGGAAAATCAGCCTATGGTTCGGGATGGTCTCATGGAAATATCAGTGGTGGCAGCCAAGTTGCGTCACTTTTGCGCTCCCCTTGGGATGCCTTTTGCAGCTGCAGTGTGCCTGGAGCCCAGGGCTTCCTGGTTTTAAAAGTCCTAGGCCTAAGCCTAACAGTAACCCTAGGAAGGTAAATCAGCCGGGTATTAGGGTTCTTCCTAAGGGAAAAGCCGTGAAAGCAGCCATGTTGTGGCACTTCTGCACTCCCTTTGGGATGCCTTTGGCAGATGAAGTAAGCCTGGAACTCAGGGCTTCCTGGTTAAAGAAATCCAAGCCCTAGGCTGAACCCTAACCCTAACCCTAGGCAGATAAATCAGCCTAGGTATAGGGATGGTGCCAAGGAAAAAGCTGTGAAAGCTGCCATGTTGTTGCACTTTTGTACTCCCCTTGGGATGCCTTGAACAGCTGCAGTGTGCCTGGAGCCCAGGGCTTCCTAGTTTCAAAAATCCTAGCCCTAGGCCTAAGCCTAACAGTAACCCTGGGAAGGTAAGTCAGCCTGGTGTTAGGCGTCTTGCCAAGGAAAAAGCCGTGAAAGCAGCCATGTTGTGGCACTTTTGCACTCCCTTTTGGATGCCTTTCACAGCTCCAGTGTGCCTGGAACTCAGGGCTTCCTGCTTTTAAAAATCCTAGCCCTAGGCCGAACCCCAACCCTAAGACGAGAAAGGCAAATCAGCCAGGAATTAGGCATGTCCCCAAGGAAAAAGCTGTGGAGGCAGGCATGTTGTGGTACTTTTGCGCTCTTCTTGGCTAGTCCTTCGCAGCTGCTGTGTTCTTGGAACTCAGGGCTTTCTGGTTAATAGAACCCTTACCCTAGGCGTAACTCAAACCTTAACCCTAGGAAGGAAAATCAGCCTATGGTTCGGGATGGTCTCATGGAAATATCAGTGGTGGCAGCCAAGTTGCGTCACTTTTGCGCTCCCCTTGGGATGCCTTTTGCAGCTGCAGTGTGCCTGGAGCCCAGGGCTTCCTGGTTTTAAAAGTCCTAGGCCTAAGCCTAACAGTAACCCTAGAAAGGTAAATCAGCCGGGTATTAGGGTTCTTCCTAAGGGAAAAGCCGTGAAAGCAGCCATGTTGTGGCACTTCTGCACTCCCTTTGGGATGCCTTTGGCAGATGAAGTAAGCCTGGAACTCAGGGCTTCCTGGTTAAAGAAATCCAAGCCCTAGGCTGAACCCTAACCCTAACCCTAGGCAGATAAATCCGCCTAGGTATAGGGATGGTGCCAAGGAAAAAGCTGTGAAAGCTGCCATGTTGTTGCACTTTTGTACTCCCCTTGGGATGCCTTGAACAGCTGCAGTGTGCCTGGAGCTAAGGGCTTCCTAGTTTCAAAAATCCTAGCCCTAGGCCTAAGCCTAACAGTAACCCTGGGAAAGTAAATCAGCCTGATGTTAGGCTTCTTGCCAAGGAAAAAGCCGTGAGAGCAGCCATGTTGTGGCACTTCTGCACTCCCTTTGGGATGCCTTTGGCAGATGAAGTAAGCCTGGAACTCAGGGCTTCCTGGTTAAAGAAATCCAAGCCCTAGGCTGAACCCTAACCCTAACCCTAGGCAGATAAATCAGCCTAGGTATAGGCATGGTGCCAAGGAAAAAGCTGTGAAAGCTGCCATGTTGTTGCACTTTTGTACTCCCCTTGGGATGCCTTGAACAGCTGCAGTGTGCCTGGAGCCCAGGGCTTCCTAGTTTCAAAAATCCTAGCCCTAGGCCTAAGCCTAACAGTAACCCTGGGAAAGTAAATCAGCCTGGTGTTAGGCTTCTTGCCAAGGAAAAAGCCGTGAAAGCAGCCATGTTGTGGCACTTTTGCACTCCCTTTTGGATGCCTTTCACAGCTCCAGTGTGCCTGGAACTCAGGGCTTCCTGATTTTAAAAATCCTAGCCCTAGGCCGAACCCCAACCCTAAGACGAGAAAGGCAAATCAGCCAGGAATTAGGCATGTCCCCAAGGAAAAAGCTGTGGAGGCAGGCATGTTGTGGTACTTTTGCGCTCTTCTTGGCTAGTCCTTCGCAGCTGCTGTGTTCTTGGAACTCAGGGCTTTCTGGTTAATAGAACCCTTACCCTAGGCGTAACTCAAACCTTAACCCTAGGAAGGAAAATCATCCTATGGTTCGGGATGGTCTCATGGAAATATCAGTGGTGGCAGCCAAGTTGCGTCACTTTTGCGCTCCCCTTGGGATGCCTTTTGCAGCTGCAGTGTGCCTGGAGCCCAGGGCTTCCTGGTTTTACAAGTCCTAGGCCTAAGCCTAACAGTAACCCTAGGAAGGTAAATCAGCCGGGTATTAGGGTTCTTCCTAAGGGAAAAGCCGTTAAAGCAGCCATGTTGTGGCACTTCTGCACTCCCTTTGGGATGCCTTTGGCAGATGAAGTAAGCCTGGAACTCAGGGCTTCCTGGTTAAAAAAAATTCAAGCCCTAGGCTGAACCCTAACCCTAACCCTAGGCAGATAAATCAGCCTAGGTATAGGGATGGTGCCAAGGAAAAAGCTGTGAAAGCTGCCATGTTGTTGCACTTTTGTACTCCCCTTGGGATGCCTTGAACAGCTGCAGTGTGCCTGGAGCCCAGGGCTTCCTAGTTTTAAAAATCCTAGCCCTAGGCCTAAGCCTAACAGTAACCCTGGGAAGGTAAATCAGCCTGGTGTTAGGCTTCTTGCCAAGGAAAAAGCCGTGAAAGCAGCCATGTTGTGGCACTTTTGCACTCCCTTTTGGATGCCTTTCACAGCTCCAGTGTGCCTGGAACTCAGGGCTTCCTGATTTTAAAAATCCTAGCCCTAGGCCGAACCCCAACCCTAAGACGAGAAAGGCAAATCAGCCAGGAATTAGGCATGTCCCCAAGGAAAAAGCTGTGGAGGCAGGCATGTTGTGGTACTTTTGCGCTCTTCTTGGCTAGTCCTTCGCAGCTGCTGTGTTCTTGGAACTCAGGGCTTTCTGGTTAATAGAACCCTTACCCTAGGCGTAACTCAAACCTTAACCCTAGGAAGGAAAATCAACCTATGGTTCGGGATGGTCTCATGGAAATATCAGTGGTGGCAGCCAAGTTGCGTCACTTTTGCGCTCCCCTTGGGATGCCTTGCGCAGCTGCAGTGTGCCTGGAGCCCAGGGCTTCCTGGTTTTAAAAGTCCTAGGCCTAAGCCTAACAGTAACCCTAGGAAGGTAAATCAGCCGGGTATTAGGGTTCTTCCTAAGGGAAAAGCAGTGAAAGCAGCCATGTTGTTGCACTTTTGTAGTCCCCTTGGGATGCCTTGAACAGCTGCAGTGTGCCTGGAGCTAAGGGCTTCCTAGTTTCAAAAATCCTAGCCCTAGGCCTAAGCCTAACAGTAACCCTGGGAAGGTAAATCAGCCTGATGTTAGGCTTCTTGCCAAGGAAAAAGCCGTGAAAGCAGCCATGTTGTGGCACTTTTGCACTCCCTTTGGGATGCCTTTGGCAGATGAAGTAAGCCTGGAACTCAGGGCTTCCTGGTTAAAAAAATCCAAGCCCTAGGCTGAACCCTAACCCTAACCCTAGGCAGATAAATCAGCCTAGGTATAGGGATGGTGCCAAGGAAAAAGCTGTGAAAGCTGCCATGTTGTTGCACTTTTGTACTCCCCTTGGGATGCCTTGAACAGCTGCAGTGTGCCTGGAGCTAAGGGCTTCCTAGTTTCAAAAATCCTAGCCCTAGGCCTAAGCCTAACAGTAACCCTAGGAAGGTAAATCAGCCGGGTATTAGGGTTCTTCCTAAGGGAAAAGCCGTGAAAGCAGCCATGTTGTGGCACTTCTGCACTCCCTTTGGGATGCCTTTGGCAGATGAAGTAAGCCTGGAACTCAGGGCTTCCTGGTTAAAGAAATTCAAGCCCTAGGCTGAACCCTAACCCTAACCCTAGGCAGATAAATCAGCCTAGGTATAGGGATGGTGCCAAGGAAAAAGCTGTGAAAGCTGCCATGTTGTTGCACTTTTGTACTCCCCTTGGGATGCCTTGAACAGCTGCAGTGTGCCTGGAGCTAAGGGCTTCCTAGTTTTAAAAATCCTAGCCCTAGGCCTAAGCCTAACAGTAACCCTGGGAAGGTAAATCAGCCTGGTGTTAGGCGTCTTGCCAAGGAAAAAGCCGTGAAAGCAGCCATGTTGTGGCACTTTTGCACTCCCTTTTGGATGCCTTTCACAGCTCCAGTGTGCCTGGAACTCAGGGCTTCCTGATTTTAAAAATCCTAGCCCTAGGCCGAACCCCAACCCTATGACGAGAAAGGCAAATCAGCCAGGAATTAGGCATGTCCACAAGGAAAAAGCTGTGGAGGCAGGCATGTTGTGGTACTTTTGCGCTCTTCTTGGCTAGTCCTTCGCAGCTGCTGTGTTCTTGGAACTCAGGGCTTTCTGGTTAATAGAGCCCTTACCCTAGGCGTAACTCAAACCTTAACCCTAGGAAGGAAAATCAACCTATGGTTCGGGATGGTCTCATGGAAATATCAGTGGTGGCAGCCAAGTTGCGTCACTTTTGCGCTCCCCTTGGGATGCCTTTCGCAGCTGCAGTGTGCCTGGAGCCCAGGGCTTCCTGGTTTTAAAAGTCCTAGGCCTAAGCCTAACAGTAACCCTAGGAAGGTAAATCAGCCGGGTATTAGGGTTCTTCCTAAGGGAAAAGCCGTGAAAGCAGCCATGTTGTGGCACTTCTGCACTCCCTTTGGGATGCCTTTGGCAGATGAAGTAAGCCTGGAACTCAGGGCTTCCTGGTTAAAGAAATCCAAGCCCTAGGCTGAACCCTAACCCTAACCCTAGGCAGATAAATCAGCCCAGGTATAGGGATGGTGCCAAGGAAAAAGCTGTGAAAGCTGCCATGTTGTTGCACTTTTGTACTCCCCTTGGGATGCCTTGAACAGCTGCAGTGTGCCTGGAGCTAAGGGCTTCCTAGTTTCAAAAATCCTAGCCCTAGGCCTAAGCCTAACAGTAACCCTGGGAAGGTAAATCAGCCTGGTGTTAGGCTTCTTGCCAAGGAAAAAGCCGTGAAAGCAGCCATGTTGTGGCACTTTTGCACTCCCTTTTGGATGCCTTTCACAGCTGCAGTGTGCCTGGAACTCAGGGCTTCCTGATTTTAAAAATCCTAGCCCTAGGCCGAACCCCAACCCTAAGACGAGAAAGGCAAATCAGCCAGGAATTAGGCATGTCCCCAAGGAAAAAGCTGTGGAGGCAGGCATGTTGTGGTACTTTTGCGCTCTTCTTGGCTAGTCCTTCGCAGCTGCTGTGTTCTTGGAACTCAGGGCTTTCTGGTTAATAGAACCCTTACCCTAGGCGTAACTCAAACCTTAACCCTAGGAAGGAAAATCAGCCTATGGTTCGGGATGCTCTCATGGAAATATCAGTGGTGGCAGCCAAGTTGCGTCACTTTTGCGCTCCCCTTGGGATGCCTTTCGCAGCTGCAGTGTGCCTGGAGCCCAGGGCTTCCTGGTTTTAAAAGTCCTAGGCCTAAGCCTAACAGTAACCCTAGGAAGGTAAATCAGCCGGGTATTAGGGTTCTTCCTAAGGGAAAAGCCGTGAAAGCAGCCATGTTGTGGCACTTCTGCACTCCCTTTGGGATGCCTTTGGCAGATGAAGTAAGCCTGGAACTCAGGGCTTCCTGGTTAAAGAAATCCAAGCCCTAGGCTGAACCCTAACCCTAACCCTAGGCAGATAAATCAGCCTAGGTATAGGGATGGTGCCAAGGAAAAAGCTGTGAAAGCTGCCATGTTGTTGCACTTTTGTACTCCCCTTGGGATGCCTTGAACAGCTGCAGTGTGCCTGGAGCTAAGGGCTTCCTAGTTTTAAAAATCCTAGCCCTAGGCCTAAGCCTAACAGTAACCCTGGGAAGGTAAATCAGCCTGGTGTTAGGCGTCTTGCCAAGGAAAAAGCCGTGAAAGCAGCCATGTTGTGGCACTTTTGCACTCCCTTTTGGATGCCTTTCACAGCTCCAGTGTGCCTGGAACTCAGGGCTTCCTGATTTTAAAAATCCTAGCCCTAGGCCGAACCCCAACCCTATGACGAGAAAGGCAAATCAGCCAGGAATTAGGCATGTCCACAAGGAAAAAGCTGTGGAGGCAGGCATGTTGTGGTACTTTTGCGCTCTTCTTGGCTAGTCCTTCGCAGCTGCTGTGTTCTTGGAACTCAGGGCTTTCTGGTTAATAGAGCCCTTACCCTAGGCGTAACTCAAACCTTAACCCTAGGAAGGAAAATCAACCTATGGTTCGGGATGGTCTCATGGAAATATCAGTGGTGGCAGCCAAGTTGCGTCACTTTTGCGCTCCCCTTGGGATGCCTTTCGCAGCTGCAGTGTGCCTGGAGCCCAGGGCTTCCTGGTTTTAAAAGTCCTAGGCCTAAGCCTAACAGTAACCCTAGGAAGGTAAATCAGCCGGGTATTAGGGTTCTTCCTAAGGGAAAAGCCGTGAAAGCAGCCATGTTGTGGCACTTCTGCACTCCCTTTGGGATGCCTTTGGCAGATGAAGTAAGCCTGGAACTCAGGGCTTCCTGGTTAAAAAAATTCAAGCCCTAGGCTGAACCCTAACCCTAACCCTAGGCAGATAAATCAGCCTAGGTATAGGGATGGTGCCAAGGAAAAAGCTGTGAAAGCTGCCATGTTGTTGCACTTTTGTACTCCCCTTGGGATGCCTTGAACAGCTGCAGTGTGCCTGGAGCTAAGGGCTTCCTAGTTTCAAAAATCCTAGCCCTAGGCCTAAGCCTAACAGTAACCCTGGGAAGGTAAATCAGCCTGATGTTAGGTTTCTTGCCAAGGAAAAAGCCGTGAAAGCAGCCATGTTGTGGCACTTCTGCACTCCCTTTGGGATGCCTTTGGCAGATGAAGTAAGCCTGGAACTCAGGGCTTCCTGGTTAAAGAAATCCAAGCCCTAGGCTGAACCCTAACCCTAACCCTAGGCAGATAAATCAGCCCACGTATAGGGATGGTGCCAAGGAAAAAGCTGTGAAAGCTGCCATGTTGTTGCACTTTTGTACTCCCCTTGGGATGCCTTGAACAGCTGCAGTGTGCCTGGAGCTAAGGGCTTCCTAGTTTCAAAAATCCTAGCCCTAGGCCTAAGCCTAACAGTAACCCTGGGAAGGTAAATCAGCCTGGTGTTAGGCTTCTTGCCAAGGAAAAAGCCGTGAAAGCAGCCATGTTGTGGCACTTTTGCACTCCCTTTTGGATGCCTTTCACAGCTGCAGTGTGCCTGGAACTCAGGGCTTCCTGATTTTAAAAATCCTAGCCCTAGGCCGAACCCCAACCCTAAGACGAGAAAGGCAAATCAGCCAGGAATTAGGCATGTCCCCAAGGAAAAAGCTGTGGAGGCAGGCATGTTGTGGTACTTTTGCGCTCTTCTTGGCTAGTCCTTCGCAGCTGCTGTGTTCTTGGAACTCAGGGCTTTCTGGTTAATAGAACCCTTACCCTAGGCGTAACTCAAACCTTAACCCTAGGAAGGAAAATCAGCCTATGGTTCGGGATGCTCTCATGGAAATATCAGTGGTGGCAGCCAAGTTGCGTCACTTTTGCGCTCCCCTTGGGATGCCTTTCGCAGCTGCAGTGTGCCTGGAGCCCAGGGCTTCCTGGTTTTAAAAGTCCTAGGCCTAAGCCTAACAGTAACCCTAGGAAGGTAAATCAGCCGGGTATTAGGGTTCTTCCTAAGGGAAAAGCCGTGAAAGCAGCCATGTTGTGGCACTTCTGCACTCCCTTTGGGATGCCTTTGGCAGATGAAGTAAGCCTGGAACTCAGGGCTTCCTGGTAAAAAAAATTCAAGCCCTAGGCTGAACCCTAACCCTAACCCTAGGCAGATAAATCAGCCTAGGTATAGGGATGGTGCCAAGGAAAAAGCTGTGAAAGCTGCCATGTTGTTGCACTTTTGTACTCCCCTTGGGATGCCTTGAACAGCTGCAGTGTGCCTGGAGCTAAGGGCTTCCTAGTTTCAAAAATCCTAGCCCTAGGCCTAAGCCTAACAGTAACCCTGGGAAAGTAAATCAGCCTGATGTTAGGCTTCTTGCCAAGGAAAAAGCCGTGAAACAGACATGTTGTGGCACTTTTGCACTCCCTTTTGGATGCCTTTCACAGCTCCAGTGTGCCTGGAACTCAGGGCTTCCTGCTTTTAAAAATCCTAGCCCTAGGCCGAACCGCAAGCCTAAGACGGGAAAGGCAAATCAGCCAGGAATTAGGCATGTCCCCAAGGAAAAAGCTGTGGAGGCAGGCATGTTGTGGTACTTTTGCGCTCTTCTTGGCTAGTCCTTCGCAGCTGCTGTGTTCTTGGAACTCAGGGCTTTCTGGTTAATAGAACCCTTACCCTAGGCGTAACTCAAACCTTAACCCTAGGAAGGAAAATCAGCCTATGGTTCGGGATGGTCTCATGGAAATATCAGTGGTGGCAGCCAAGTTGCGTCACTTTTGCGCTCCCCTTGGGATGCCTTTTGCAGCTGCAGTGTGCCTGGAGCCCAGGGCTTCCTGGTTTTAAAAGTCCTAGGCCTAAGCCTAACAGTAACCCTAGGAAGGTAAATCAGCCGGGTATTAGGGTTCTTCCTAAGGGAAAAGCCGTGAAAGCAGCCATGTTGTGGCACTTCTGCACTCCCTTTGGGATGCCTTTGGCAGATGAAGTAAGCCTGGAACTCAGGGCTTCCTGGTTAAAGAAATCCAAGCCCTAGGCTGAACCCTAACCCTAACCCTAGGCAGATAAATCAGCCTAGGTATAGGGATGGTGCCAAGGAAAAAGCTGTGAAAGCTGCCATGTTGTTGCACTTTTGTACTCCCCTTGGGATGCCTTGAACAGCTGCAGTGTGCCTGGAGCCCAGGGCTTCCTAGTTTCAAAAATCCTAGCCCTAGGCCTAAGCCTAACAGTAACCCTGGGAAAGTAAATCAGCCTGATGTTAGGTTTCTTGCCAAGGAAAAAGCCGTGAAAGCAGCCATGTTGTGGCACTTTTGCACTCCCTTTTGGCTGCCTTTCACAGCTCCAGTGTGCCTGGAACTCAGGGCTTCCTGATTTTAAAAATCCTAGCCCTAGGCCGAACCCCAACCCTAAGACGAGAAAGGCAAATCAGCCAGGAATTAGGCATGTCCCCAAGGAAAAAGCTGTGGAGGCAGGCATGTTGTGGTACTTTTGCGCTCTTCTTGGCTAGTCCTTCGCAGCTGCTGTGTTCTTGGAACTCAGGGCTTTCTGGTTAATAGACCCTTACCCTAGGCGTAACTCAAACCTTAACCCTAGGAAGGAAAATCAGCCTATGGTTCGGGATGGTCTCATGGAAATATCAGTGGTGGCAGCCAAGTTGCGTCACTTTTGCGCTCCCCTTGGGATGCCTTTCGCAGCTGCAGTGTGCCTGGAGCCCAGGGCTTCCTGGTTTTAAAAGTCCTAGGCCTAAGCCTAACAGAAACCCTAGGAAGGTAAATCAGCCGGGTATTAGGGTTCTTCCTAAGGGAAAAGCCGTGAAAGCAGCCATGTTGTGGCACTTCTGCACTCCCTTTGGGATGCCTTTGGCAGATGAAGTAAGCCTGGAACTCAGGGCTTCCTGGTTAAAGAAATCCAAGCCCTAGGCTGAACCCTAACCCTAACCCTAGGCAGATAAATCAGCCTAGGTATAGGGATGGTGCCAAGGAAAAAGCTGTGAAAGCTGCCATGTTGTTGCACTTTTGTACTCCCCTTGGGATGCCTTGAACAGCTGCAGTGTGCCTGGAGCCCAGGGCTTCCTAGTTTCAAAAATCCTAGCCCTAGGCCTAAGCCTAACAGTAACCCTGGGAAAGTATGTCAGCCTGGTGTTAGGCTTCTTGCCAAGGAAAAAGCCGTGAAAGCAGCCATGTTGTGGCACTTTTGCACTCCCTTTTGGATGCCTTTCACAGCTCCAGTGTGCCTGGAACTCAGGGCTTCCTGCTTTTAAAAATCCTAGCCCTAGGCCGAACCCCAACCCTAAGACGAGAAAGGCAAATCAGCCAGGAATTAGGCATGTCCCCAAGGAAAAAGCTGTGGAGGCAGGCATGTTGTGGTACTTTTGCGCTCTTCTTGGCTAGTCCTTCGCAGCTGCTGTGTTCTTGGAACTCAGGGCTTTCTGGTTAATAGAGCCCTTACCCTAGGCGTAACTCAAACCTTAACCCTAGGAAGGAAAATCAACCTATGGTTAGGAATGGTCTCATGGAAATATCAGTGGTGGCAGCCAAGTTGCGTCACTTTTGCGCTCCCCTTGGGATGCCTTTCGCAGCTGCAGTGTGCCTGGAGCCCAGGGCTTCCTGGTTTTAAAAGTCCTAGGCCTAAGCCTAACAGTAACCCTAGGAAGGTAAATCAGCCGGGTATTAGGGTTCTTCCTAAGGGAAAAGCCGTGAAAGCAGCCATGTTGTGGCACTTCTGCACTCCCTTTGGGATGCCTTTGGCAGATGAAGTAAGCCTGGAACTCAGGGCTTCCTGGTTAAAGAAATCCAAGCCCTAGGCTGAACCCTAACCCTAACCCTAGGCAGATAAATCAGCCTAGGTATAGGGATGGTGCCAAGGAAAAAGCTGTGAAAGCTGCCATGTTGTTGCACTTTTGTACTCCCCTTGGGATGCCTTGAACAGCTGCAGTGTGCCTGGAGCTAAGGGCTTCCTAGTTTCAAAAATCCTAGCCCTAGGCCTAAGCCTAACAGTAACCCTGGGAAGGTAAATCAGCCTGATGTTAGGCTTCTTGCCAAGGAAAAAGCCGTGAAAGCAGCCATGTTGTGGCACTTTTGCACTCCCTTTTGGATGCCTTTCACAGCTGCAGTGTGCCTGGAACTCAGGGCTTCCTGATTTTAAAAATCCTAGCCCTAGGCCGAACCCCAACCCTAAGACGAGAAAGGCAAATCAGCCAGGAATTAGGCATGTCCCCAAGGAAAAAGCTGTGGAGGCAGGCATGTTGTGGTACTTTTGCGCTCTTCTTGGCTAGTCCTTCGCAGCTGCTGTGTTCTTGGAACTCAGGGCTTTCTGGTTAATAGAACCCTTACCCTAGGCGTAACTCAAACCTTAACCCTAGGAAGGAAAATCAGCCTATGGTTCGGGATGGTCTCATGGAAATATCAGTGGTGGCAGCCAAGTTGCGTCACTTTTGCGCTCCCCTTGGGATGCCTTTTGCAGCTGCAGTGTGCCTGGAGCCCAGGGCTTCCTGGTTTTAAAAGTCCTAGGCCTAAGCCTAACAGTAACCCTAGGAAGGTAAATCAGCCGGGTATTAGGGTTCTTCCTAAGGGAAAAGCCGTGAAAGCAGCCATGTTGTGGCACTTCTGCACTCCCTTTGGGATGCCTTTGGCAGATGAAGTAAGCCTGGAACTCAGGGCTTCCTGGTTAAAGAAATCCAAGCCCTAGGCTGAACCCTAACCCTAACCCTAGGCAGATAAATCAGCCTAGGTATAGGGATGGTGCCAAGGAAAAAGCTGTGAAAGCTGCCATGTTGTTGCACTTTTGTACTCCCCTTGGGATGCCTTGAACAGCTGCAGTGTGCCTGGAGCCCAGGGCTTCCTAGTTTCAAAAATCCTAGCCCTAGGCCTAAGCCTAACAGTAACCCTGGGAAAGTATGTCAGCCTGGTGTTAGGCTTCTTGCCAAGGAAAAAGCCGTGAAAGCAGCCATGTTGTGGCACTTTTGCACTCCCTTTTGGATGCCTTTCACAGCTCCAGTGTGCCTGGAACTCAGGGCTTCCTGCTTTTAAAAATCCTAGCCCTAGGCCGAACCCCAACCCTAAGACGAGAAAGGCAAATCAGCCAGGAATTAGGCATGTCCCCAAGGAAAAAGCTGTGGAGGCAGGCATGTTGTGGTACTTTTGCGCTCTTCTTGGCTAGTCCTTCGCAGCTGCTGTGTTCTTGGAACTCAGGGCTTTCTGGTTAATAGAGCCCTTACCCTAGGCGTAACTCAAACCTTAACCCTAGGAAGGAAAATCAACCTATGGTTAGGAATGGTCTCATGGAAATATCAGTGGTGGCAGCCAAGTTGCGTCACTTTTGCGCTCCCCTTGGGATGCCTTTCGCAGCTGCAGTGTGCCTGGAGCCCAGGGCTTCCTGGTTTTAAAAGTCCTAGGCCTAAGCCTAACAGTAACCCTAGGAAGGTAAATCAGCCGGGTATTAGGGTTCTTCCTAAGGGAAAAGCCGTGAAAGCAGCCATGTTGTGGCACTTCTGCACTCCCTTTGGGATGCCTTTGGCAGATGAAGTAAGCCTGGAACTCAGGGCTTCCTGGTTAAAGAAATCCAAGCCCTAGGCTGAACCCTAACCCTAACCCTAGGCAGATAAATCAGCCTAGGTATAGGGATGGTGCCAAGGAAAAAGCTGTGAAAGCTGCCATGTTGTTGCACTTTTGTACTCCCCTTGGGATGCCTTGAACAGCTGCAGTGTGCCTGGAGCTAAGGGCTTCCTAGTTTCAAAAATCCTAGCCCTAGGCCTAAGCCTAACAGTAACCCTGGGAAAGTAAATGAGCCTGATGTTAGGCTTCTTGCCAAGGAAAAAGCCGTGAAACAGCCATGTTGTGGCACTTTTGCACTCCCTTTTGGATGCCTTTCACAGCTCCAGTGTGCCTGGAACTCAGGGCTTCCTGATTTTAAAAATCCTAGCCCTAGGCCGAACCCCAACCCTAAGACGAGAAAGGCAAATCAGCCAGGAATTAGGCATGTCCCCAAGGAAAAAGCTGTGGAGGCAGGCATGTTGTGGTACTTTTGCGCTCTTCTTGGCTAGTCCTTCGCAGCTGCTGTGTTCTTGGAACTCAGGGCTTTCTGGTTAATAGAACCCTTACCCTAGGCGTAACTCAAACCTTAACCCTAGGAAGGAAAATCAGCCTATGGTTCGGGATGGTCTCATGGAAATATCAGTGGTGGCAGCCAAGTTGCGTCACTTTTGCGCTCCCCTTGGGATGCCTTTTGCAGCTGCAGTGTGCCTGGAGCCCAGGGCTTCCTGGTTTTAAAAGTCCTAGGCCTAAGCCTAACAGTAACCCTAGGAAGGTAAATCAGCCGGGTATTAGGGTTCTTCCTAAGGGAAAAGCCGTGAAAGCAGCCATGTTGTGGCACTTCTGCACTCCCTTTGGGATGCCTTTGGCAGATGAAGTAAGCCTGGAACTCAGGGCTTCCTGGTTAAAGAAATCCAAGCCCTAGGCTGAACCCTAACCCTAACCCTAGGCAGATAAATCAGCCTAGGTATAGGGATGGTGCCAAGGAAAAAGCTGTGAAAGCTGCCATGTTGTTGCACTTTTGTACTCCCCTTGGGATGCCTTGAACAGCTGCAGTGTGCCTGGAGCTAAGGGCTTCCTAGTTTCAAAAATCCTAGCCCTAGGCCTAAGCCTAACAGTAACCCTGGGAAAGTAAATCAGCCTGATGTTAGGCTTCTTGCCAAGGAAAAAGCCGTGAAAGCAGCCATGTTGTGGCACTTTTGCACTCCCTTTTGGATGCCTTTCACAGCTCCAGTGTGCCTGGAACTCAGGGCTTCCTGATTTTAAAAATCCTAGCCCTAGGCCGAACCCCAACCCTAAGACGAGAAAGGCAAATCAGCCAGGAATTAGGCATGTCCCCAAGGAAAAAGCTGTGGAGGCAGGCATGTTGTGGTACTTTTGCGCTCTTCTTGGCTAGTCCTTCGCAGCTGCTGTGTTCTTGGAACTCAGGGCTTTCTGGTTAATAGAACCCTTACCCTAGGCGTAACTCAAACCTTAACCCTAGGAAGGAAAATCATCCTACGGTTCGGGATGGTCTCATGGAAATATCAGTGGTGGCAGCCAAGTTGCGTCACTTTTGCGCTCCCCTTGGGATGCCTTTTGCAGCTGCAGTGTGCCTGGAGCCCAGGGCTTCCTGGTTTTAAAAGTCCTAGGCCTAAGCCTAACAGTAACCCTAGGAAGGTAAATCAGCCGGGTATTAGGGTTCTTCCTAAGGGAAAAGCCGTGAAAGCAGCCATGTTGTGGCACTTCTGCATTCCCTTTGGGATGCCTTTGGCAGATGAAGTAAGCCTGGAACTCAGGGCTTCCTGGTTAAAAAAAATTCAAGCCCTCGGCTGAACCCTAACCCTAACCCTAGGCAGATAAATCAGCCTAGGTATAGGGATGGTGCCAAGGAAAAAGCTGTGAAAGCTGCAATGTTGTTGCACTTTTGTACTCCCCTTGGGATGCCTTGAACAGCTGCAGTGTGCCTGGAGCCCAGGGCTTCCTAGTTTTAAAAATCCTAGCCCTAGGCCTAAGCCTAACAGTAACCCTGGGAAGGCAAATCAGCCTGGTGTTAGGCTTCTTGCCAAGGAAAAAGCCGTGAAAGCAGCCATGTTGTGGCACTTTTGCACTCCCTTTTGGATGCCTTTCACAGCTCCAGTGTGCCTGGAACTCAGGGCTTCCTGATTTTAAAAATCCTAGCCCTAGGCCGAACCCCAACCCTAAGACGAGAAAGGCAAATCAGCCAGGAATTAGGCATGTCCCCAAGGAAAAAGCTGTGGAGGCAGGCATGTTGTGGTACTTTTGCGCTCTTCTTGGCTAGTCCTTCGCAGCTGCTGTGTTCTTGGAACTCAGGGCTTTCTGGTTAATAGAACCCTTACCCTAGGCGTAACTCAAACCTTAACCCTAGGAAGGAAAATCAACCTATGGTTCGGGATGGTCTCATGGAAATATCAGTGGTGGCAGCCAAGTTGCGTCACTTTTGCGCTCCCCTTGGGATGCCTTTCGCAGCTGCAGTGTGCCTGGAGCCCAGGGCTTCCTGGTTTTAAAAGTCCTAGGCCTAAGCCTAACAGTAACCCTAGGAAGGTAAATCAGCCGGGTATTAGGGTTCTTCCTAAGGGAAAAGCCGTGAAAGCAGCCATGTTGTTGCACTTTTGTAGTCCCCTTGGGATGCCTTTCGCAGCTGCAGTGTGCCTGGAGCTAAGGGCTTCCTAGTTTCAAAAATCCTAGCCCTAGGCCTAAGCCTAACAGTAACCCTGGGAAGGTAAATCAGCCTGATGTTAGGCTTCTTGCCAAGGAAAAAGCCGTGAAAGCAGCCATGTTGTGGCACTTCTGCACTCCCTTTGGGATGCCTTTGGCAGATGAAGTAAGCCTGGAACTCAGGGCTTCCTGGTTAAAGAAATCCAAGCCCTAGGCTGAACCCTAACCCTAACCCTAGGCAGATAAATCAGCCTAGGTATAGGGATGGTGCCAAGGAAAAAGCTGTGAAAGCTGCCATGTTGTTGCACTTTTGTACTCCCCTTGGGATGCCTTGAACAGCTGCAGTGTGCCTGGAGCTAAGGGCTTCCTAGTTTCAAAAATCCTAGCCCTAGGCCTAAGCCTAACAGTAACCCTGGGAAAGTAAATCAGCCTGGTGTTAGGCTTCTTGCCAAGGAAAAACCTGGGAAAGCTGCCATGTTGTTGCACTTTTGTACTCCCCTTGGGATGCCTTGAACAGCTGCAGTGTGCCTGGAGCTAAGGGCCTCCTAGTTTCAAAAATCCTAGCCCTACGCCTAAGCCTAACAGTAACCCTGGGAAAGTAAATCAGCCTGGTGTTAGGCTTCTTGCCAAGGAAAAAGCCGTGAAAGCAGCCATGTTGTGGCACTTTTGCACTCCCTTTTGGATGCCTTTCACAGCTCCAGTGTGCCTGGAACTCAGGGCTTCCTGCTTTTAAAAATCCTAGCCCTAGGCCGAACCGCAACCCTAAGACGAGAAAGGCAAATCAGCCAGGAATTAGGCATGTCCCCAAGGAAAAAGCTGTGGAGGCAGGCATGTTGTGGTACTTTTGCGCTCTTCTTGGGTAGTCCTTCGCAGCTGCTGTGTTCTTGGAACTCAGGGCTTTCTGGTTAATAGACCCTTACCCTAGGCGTAACTCAAACCTTAACCCTAGGAAGGAAAATCAACCTATGGTTCGGGATGGTCTCATGGAAATATCAGTGGTGGCAGCCAAGTTGCGTCACTTTTGCGCTCCCCTTGGGATGCCTTTTGCAGCTGCAGTGTGCCTGGAGCCCAGGGCTTCCTGGTTTTAAAAGTCCTAGGCCTAAGCCTAACAGTAACCCTAGGAAGGTAAATCAGCCGGGTATTAGGGTTCTTCCTAAGGGAAAAGCTGTGAAAGCAGCCATGTTGTGGCACTTCTGCACTCCCTTTGGGATGCCTTTGGCAGATGAAGTAAGCCTGGAACTCAGGGCTTCCTGGTTAAAGAAATCCAAGCCCTAGGCTGAACCCTAACCCTAACCCTAGGCAGATAAATCAGCCTAGGTATAGGGATGGTGCCAAGGAAAAAGCTGTGAAAGCTGCCATGTTGTTGCACTTTTGTACTCCCCTTGGGATGCCTTGAACAGCTGCAGTGTGCCTGGAGCTAAGGGCTTCCTAGTTTTAAAAATCCCAGCCCTAGGCCTAAGCCTAATAGTAACCCTGGGAAGGTAAGTCAGCCTGGTGTTAGGCGTCTTGCCAAGGAACAAGCCGTGAAAGCAGCCATGTTGTGGCACTTTTGCAATCCCTTTTGGATGCCTTTCACAGCTCCAGTGTGCCTGGAACTCAGGGCTTCCTGCTTTTAAAAATCCTAGCCCTAGGCCGAACCCCAACCCTATGACGAGAAAGGCAAATCAGCCAGGAATTAGGCATGTCCCCAAGGAAAAAGCTGTGGAGGCAGGCATGTTGTGGTACTTTTGCGCTCTTCTTGGCTAGTCCTTCGCAGCTGCTGTGTTCTTGGAACTCAGGGCTTTCTGGTTAATAGAACCCTTACCCTAGGCGTAACTCAAACCTTAACCCTAGGAAGGAAAATCAGCCTATGGTTCGGGATGGTCTCATGGAAATATCAGTGGTGGCAGCCAAGTTGCGTCACTTTTGCGCTCCCCTTTGGATGCCTTTCGCAGCTGCAGTGTGCCTGGAGCCCAGGGCTTCCTGGTTTTAAAAGTCCTAGGCCTAAGCCTAACAGTAACCCTAGGAAGGTAAATCAGCCGGGTATTAGGGTTCTTCCTAAGGGAAAAGCCGTGAAAGCAGCCATGTTGTGGCACTTCTGCACTCCCTTTGGGATGCCTTTGGCAGATGAAGTAAGCCTGGAACTCAGGGCTTCCTGGTTAAAAAAATTCAAGCCCTAGGCTGAACCCTAACCCTAACCCTAGGCAGATAAATCAGCCCAGGTATAGGGATGGTGCCAAGGAAAAAGCTGTGAAAGCTGCCATGTTGTTGCACTATTGTACTCCCCTTGGGATGCCTTGAACAGCTGCAGTGTGCCTGGAGCTAAGGGCTTCCTAGTTTCAAAAATCCTAGCCCTAGGCCTAAGCCTAACAGTAACCCTGGGAAAGTAAATCAGCCTGATGTTAGGCTTCTTGCCAAGGAAAAAGCCGTGAAAGCAGCCATGTTGTGGCACTTCTGCACTCCCTTTGGGATGCCTTTGGCAGATGAAGTAAGCCTGGAACTCAGGGCTTCCTGGTTAAAGAAATCCAAGCCCTAGGCTGAACCCTAACCCTAACCCTAGGCAGATAAATCAGCCCAGGTATAGGGATGGTGCCAAGGAAAAAGCTGTGAAAGCTGCCATGTTGTTGCACTTTTGTACTCCCCTTGGGATGCCTTGAACAGCTGCAGTGTGCCTGGAGCCCAGGGCTTCCTAGTTTTAAAAATCCTAGCCCTAGGCCTAAGCCTAACAGTAACCCTGGGAAGGCAAATCAGCCTGGTGTTAGGCTTCCTGCCAAGGAAAAAGCCGTGAAAGCAGCCATGTTGTGGCACTTTTGCACTCCCTTTTGGATGCCTTTCACAGCTGCAGTGTGCCTGGAACTCAGGGCTTCCTGATTTTAAAAATCCTAGCCCTAGGCCGAACCCCAACCCTAAGACGAGAAAGGCAAATCAGCCAGGAATTAGGCATGTCCCCAAGGAAAAAGCTGTGGAGGCAGGCATGTTGTGGTACTTTTGCGCTCTTCTTGGCTAGTCCTTCGCAGCTGCTGTGTTCTTGGAACTCAGGGCTTTCTGGTTAATAGAACCCTTACCCTAGGCGTAACTCAAACCTTAACCCTAGGAAGGAAAATCATCCTATGGTTCGGGATGGTCTCATGGAAATATCAGTGGTGGCAGCCAAGTTGCGTCACTTTTGCGCTCCCCTTGGGATGCCTTTTGCAGCTGCAGTGTGCCTGGAGCCCAGGGCTTCCTGGTTTTAAAAGTCCTAGGCCTAAGCCTAACAGTAACCCTAGGAAGGTAAATCAGCCGGGTATTAGGGTTCTTCCTAAGGGAAAAGCCGTGAAAGCAGCCATGTTGTGGCACTTCTGCACTCCCTTTGGGATGCCTTTGGCAGATGAAGTAAGCCTGGAACTCAGGGCTTACTGGTTAAAAAAATTCAAGCCCTAGGCTGAACCCTAACCCTAACCCTAGGCAGATAAATCAGCCTAGGTATAGGGATGGTGCCAAGGAAAAAGCTGTGAAAGCTGCCATGTTGTTGCACTTTTGTACTCCCCTTGGGATGCCTTGAACAGCTGCAGTGTGCCTGGAGCCCAGGGCTTCCTAGTTTCAAAAATCCTAGCCCTAGGCCTAAGCCTAACAGTAACCCTGGGAAAGTAAATCAGCCTGATGTTAGGCTTCTTGCCAAGGAAAAAGCCGTGAAAGCAGCCATGTTGTGGCACTTCTGCACTCCCTTTGGGATGCCTTTGGCAGATGAAGTAAGCCTGGAACTCAGGGCTTCCTGGTTAAAGAAATCCAAGCCCTAGGCTGAACCCTAACCCTAACCCTAGGCAGATAAATCAGCCTAGGTATAGGGATGGTGCCAAGGAAAAAGCTGTGAAAGCTGCCATGTTGTTGCACTTTTGTACTCCCCTTGGGATGCCTTGAACAGCTGCAGTGTGCCTGGAGCCCAGGGCTTCCTAGTTTTAAAAATCCTAGCCCTAGGCCTAAGCCTAACAGTAACCCTGGGAAGGCAAATCAGCCTGGTGTTAGGCTTCTTGCCAAGGAAAAAGCCGTGAAAGCAGCCATGTTGTGGCACTTTTGCACTCCCTTTTGGATGCCTTTCACAGCTCCAGTGTGCCTGGAACTCAGGGCTTCCTGATTTTAAAAATCCTAGCCCTAGGCCGAACCCCAACCCTAAGACGAGAAAGGCAAATCAGCCAGGAATTAGGCATGTCCCCAAGGAAAAAGCTGTGGAGGCAGGCATGTTGTGGTACTTTTGCGCTCTTCATGGCTAGTCCTTCGCAGCTGCTGTGTTCTTGGAACTCTGGGCTTTCTGGTTAATAGAACCCTTACCCTAGGCGTAACTCAAACCTTAACCCTAGGAAGGAAAATCAACCTATGGTTCGGGATGGTCTCATGGAAATATCAGTGGTGGCAGCCAAGTTGCGTCACTTTTGCGCTCCCCTTGGGATGCCTTTCACAGCTGCAGTGTGCCTGGAGCCCAGGGCTTCCTGGTTTTAAAAGTCCTAGGCCTAAGCCTAACAGTAACCCTAGGAAGGTAAATCAGCCGGGTATTAGGGTTCTTCCTAAGGGAAAAGCCGTGAAAGCAGCCATGTTGTGGCACTTCTGCACTCCCTTTGGGATGCCTTTGGCAGATGAAGTAAGCCTGGAACTCAGGGCTTCCTGGTTAAAGAAATCCAAGCCCTAGGCTGAACCCTAACCCTAACCCTAGGCAGATAAATCAGCCTAGGTATAGGGATGGTGCCAAGGAAAAAGCTGTGAAAGCTGCCATGTTGTTGCACTTTTGTACTCCCCTTGGGATGCCTTGAACAGCTGCAGTGTGCCTGGAGCCCAGGGCTTCCTAGTTTCAAAAATCCTAGCCCTAGGCCTAAGCCTAACAGTAACCCTGGGAAAGTATGTCAGCCTGGTGTTAGGCTTCTTGCCAAGGAAAAAGCCGTGAAAGCAGCCATGTTGTGGCACTTTTGCACTCCCTTTTGGATGCCTTTCACAGCTCCAGTGTGCCTGGAACTCAGGGCTTCCTGCTTTTAAAAATCCTAGCCCTAGGCCGAACCCCAACCCTAAGACGAGAAAGGCAAATCAGCCAGGAATTAGGCATGTCCCCAAGGAAAAAGCTGTGGAGGCAGGCATGTTGTGGTACTTTTGCGCTCTTCTTGGCTAGTCCTTCGCAGCTGCTGTGTTCTTGGAACTCAGGGCTTTCTGGTTAATAGACCCTTACCCTAGGCGTAACTCAAACCTTAACCCTAGGAAGGAAAATCAACCTATGGTTCGGGATGGTCTCATGGAAATATCAGTGGTGGCAGCCAAGTTGCGTCACTTTTGCGCTCCCCTTGGGATGCCTTTTGCAGCTGCAGTGTGCCTGGAGCCCAGGGCTTCCTGGTTTTAAAAGTCCTAGGCCTAAGCCTAACAGTAACCCTAGGAAGGTAAATCAGCCGGGTATTAGGGTTCTTCCTAAGGGAAAAGCCGTGAAAGCAGCCATGTTGTGGCACTTCTGCACTCCCTTTGGGATGCCTTTGGCAGATGAAGTAAGCCTGGAACTCAGGGCTTCCTGGTTAAAGAAATTCAAGCCCTAGGCTGAACCCTAACCCTAACCCTAGGCAGATAAATCAGCCTAGGTATAGGGATGGTGCCAAGGAAAAAGCTGTGAAAGCTGCCATGTTGTTGCACTTTTGTACTCCCCTTGGGATGCCTTGAACAGCTGCAGTGTGCCTGGAGCTAAGGGCTTCCTAGTTTTAAAAATCGTAGCCCTAGGCTTAAGCCTAATAGTAACCCTGGGAAGGTAAGTCAGCCTGGTGTTAGGCGTCTTGCCAAGGAAAAAGCCGTGAAAGCAGCCATGTTGTGGCACTTTTGCAATCCCTTTTGGATGCCTTTCACAGCTCCAGTGTGCCTGGAACTCAGGGCTTCCTGCTTTTAATAATCCTAGCCCTAGGCCGAACCGCAACCCTATGATGAGAAAGGCAAATCAGCCAGGAATTAGGCATGTCCCCAAGGAAAAAGCTGTGGAGGCAGGCATGTTGTGGTACTTTTGCGCTCTTCTTGGCTAGTCCTTCGCAGCTGCTGTGTTCTTGGAACTCAGGGCTTTCTGGTTAATAGAACCCTTACCCTAGGCGTAACTCAAACCTTAACCCTAGGAAGGAAAATCAACCTATGGTTCGGGATGGTCTCATGGAAATATCAGTGGTGGCAGCCAAGTTGCGTCACTTTTGCGCTCCCCTTGGGATGCCTTTCGCAGCTGCAGTGTGCCTGGGGCCCAGGGCTTCCTGGTTTTAAAAGTCCTAGGCCTAAGCCTAACAGTAACCCTAGGAAGGTAAATCAGCCGGGTATTAGGGTTCTTCCTAAGGGAAAAGCCGTGAAAGCAGCCATGTTGTGGCACTTCTGCACTCCCTTTGGGATGCCTTTGGCAGATGAAGTAAGCCTGGAACTCAGGGCTTCCTGGTAAAAAAAATTCAAGCCCTAGGCTGAACCCTAACCCTAACCCTAGGCAGATAAATCAGCCCAGGTATAGGGATGGTGCCAAGGAAAAAGCTGTGAAAGCTGCCATGTTGTTGCACTTTTGTACTCCCCTTGGGATGCCTTGAACAGCTGCAGTGTGCCTGGAGCTAAGGGCTTCCTAGTTTCAAAAATCCTAGCCCTAGGCCTAAGCCTAACAGTAACCCTGGGAAAGTAAATCAGCCTGATGTTAGGCTTCTTGCCAAGGAAAAAGCCGTGAAAGCAGCCATGTTGTGGCACTTCTGCACTCCCTTTGGGATGCCTTTGGCAGATGAAGTAAGCCTGGAACTCAGGGCTTCCTGGTTAAAGAAATCCAAGCCCTAGGCTGAACCCTAACCCTAACCCTAGGCAGATAAATCAGCCTAGGTATAGGGATGGTGCCAAGGAAAAAGCTGTGAAAGCTGCCATGTTGTTGCACTTTTGTACTCCCCTTGGGATGCCTTGAACAGCTGCAGTGTGCCTGGAGCCCAGGGCTTCCTAGTTTCAAAAATCCTAGCCCTAGGCCTAAGCCTAACAGTAACCCTGGGAAAGTATGTCAGCCTGGTGTTAGGCTTCTTGCCAAGGAAAAAGCCGTGAAAGCAGCCATGTTGTGGCACTTTTGCACTCCCTTTTGGATGCCTTTCACAGCTCCAGTGTGCCTGGAACTCAGGGCTTCCTGCTTTTAAAAATCCTAGCCCTAGGCCGAACCCCAACCCTAAGACGAGAAAGGCAAATCAGCCAGGAATTAGGCATGTCCCCAAGGAAAAAGCTGTGGAGGCAGGCATGTTGTGGTACTTTTGCGCTCTTCTTGGCTAGTCCTTCGCAGCTGCTGTGTTCTTGGAACTCAGGGCTTTCTGGTTAATAGAACCCTTACCCTAGGCGTAACTCAAACCTTAACCCTAGGAAGGAAAATCATCCTATGGTTCGGGATGGTCTCATGGAAATATCAGTGGTGGCAGCCAAGTTGCGTCACTTTTGCGCTCCCCTTGGGATGCCTTTCACAGCTGCAGTGTGCCTGGAGCCCAGGGCTTCCTGGTTTTAAAAGTCCTAGGCCTAAGCCTAACAGTAACCCTAGGAAGGTAAATCAGCCGGGTATTAGGGTTCTTCCTAAGGGAAAAGCCGTGAAAGCAGCCATGTTGTGGCACTTCTGCACTCCCTTTGGGATGCCTTTGGCAGATGAAGTAAGCCTGGAACTCAGGGCTTCCTGGTTAAAAAAATTCAAGCCCTAGGCTGAACCCTAACCCTAACCCTAGGCAGATAAATCAGCCTAGGTATAGGGATGGTGCCAAGGAAAAAGCTGTGAAAGCTGCCATGTTGTTGCACTTTTGTACTCCCCTTGGGATGCCTTGAACAGCTGCAGTGTGCCTGGAGCCCAGGGCTTCCTAGTTTTAAAAATCCTAGCCCTAGGCCTAAGCCTAACAGTAACCCTGGGAAGGCAAATCAGCCTGGTGTTAGGCTTCTTGCCAAGGAAAAAGCCGTGAAAGCAGCCATGTTGTGGCACTTTTGCACTCCCTTTTGGATGCCTTTCACAGCTCCAGTGTGCCTGGAACTCAGGGCTTCCTGATTTTAAAAATCCTAGCCCTAGGCCGAACCCCAACCCTAAGACGAGAAAGGCAAATCAGCCAGGAATTAGGCATGTCCCCAAGGAAAAAGCTGTGGAGGCAGGCATGTTGTGGTACTTTTGCGCTCTTCTTGGCTAGTCCTTCGCAGCTGCTGTGTTCTTGGAACTCAGGGCTTTCTGGTTAATAGAACCCTTACCCTAGGCGTAACTCAAACCTTAACCCTAGGAAGGAAAATCAACCTATGGTTCGGGATGGTCTCATGGAAATATCAGTGGTGGCAGCCAAGTTGCGTCACTTTTGCGCTCCCCTTGGGATGCCTTTCGCAGCTGCAGTGTGCCTGGAGCACAGGGCTTCCTGGTTTTAAAAGTCCTAGGCCTAAGCCTAACAGTAACCCTAGGAAGGTAAATCAGCCGGGTATTAGGGTTCTTCCTAAGGGAAAAGCCGTGAAAGCAGCCATGTTGTTGCACTTTTGTAGTCCCCTTGGGATGCCTTGAACAGCTGCAGTGTGCCTGGAGCTAAGGGCTTCCTAGTTTCAAAAATCCTAGCCCTAGGCCTAAGCCTAACAGTAACCCTGGGAAGGTAAATCAGCCTGATGTTAGGCTTCTTGCCAAGGAAAAAGCCGTGAAAGCAGCCATGTTGTGGCACTTCTGCACTCCCTTTGGGATGCCTTTGGCAGATGAAGTAAGCCTGGAACTCAGGGCTTCCTGGTTAAAGAAATCCAAGCCCTAGGCTGAACCCTAACCCTAACCCTAGGCAGATAAATCAGCCTAGGTATAGGGATGGTGCCAAGTAAAAAGCTGTGAAAGCTGCCATGTTGTTGCACTTTTGTACTCCCCTTGGGATGCCTTGAACAGCTGCAGTGTGCCTGGAGCTAAGGGCTTCCTAGTTTCAAAAATCCTAGCCCTAGGCCTAAGCCTAACAGTAACCCTGGGAAAGTAAATCAGCCTGATGTTAGGCTTCTTGCCAAGGAAAAAGCCGTGAAAGCAGCCATGTTGTGGCACTTTTGCACTCCCTTTTGGATGCCTTTCACAGCTCCAGTGTGCCTGGAACTCAGGGCTTCCTGCTTTTAAAAATCCTAGCCCTAGGCCGAACCCCAACCCTAAGACGAGAAAGGCAAATCAGCCAGGAATTAGGCATGTCCCCAAGGAAAAAGCTGTGGAGGCAGGCATGTTGTGGTACTTTTGCGCTCTTCTTGGCTAGTCCTTCGCAGCTGCTGTGTTCTTGGAACTCAGGGCTTTCTGGTTAATAGAACCCTTACCCTAGGCGTAACTCAAACCTTAACCCTAGGAAGGAAAATCATCCTATGGTTCGGGATGGTCTCATGGAAATATCAGTGGTGGCAGCCAAGTTGCGTCACTTTTGCGCTCCCCTTGGGATGCCTTTCACAGCTGCAGTGTGCCTGGAGCCCAGGGCTTCCTGGTTTTAAAAGTCCTAGGCCTAAGCCTAACAGTAACCCTAGGAAGGTAAATCAGCCGGGTATTAGGGTTCTTCCTAAGGGAAAAGCCGTGAAAGCAGCCATGTTGTGGCACTTCTGCACTCCCTTTGGGATGCCTTTGGCAGATGAAGTAAGCCTGGAACTCAGGGCTTCCTGGTAAAAAACATTCAAGCCCTAGGCTGAACCCTAACCCTAACCCTAGGCAGATAAATCAGCCCAGGTATAGGGATGGTGCCAAGGAAAAAGCTGTGAAAGCTGCCATGTTGTTGCACTTTTGTACTCCCCTTGGGATGCCTTGAACAGCTGCAGTGTGCCTGGAGCTAAGGGCTTCCTAGTTTCAAAAATCCTAGCCCTAGGCCTAAGCCTAACAGTAACCCTGGGAAAGTAAATCAGCCTGATGTTAGGCTTCTTGCCAAGGAAAAAGCCGTGAAAGCAGCCATGTTGTGGCACTTCTGCACTCCCTTTGGGATGCCTTTGGCAGATGAAGTAAGCCTGGAACTCAGGGCTTCCTGGTTAAAGAAATCCAAGCCCTAGGCTGAACCCTAACCCTAACCCTAGGCAGATAAATCAGCCTAGGTATAGGGATGGTGCCAAGGAAAAAGCTGTGAAAGCTGCCATGTTGTTGCACTTTTGTACTCCCCTTGGGATGCCTTGAACAGCTGCAGTGTGCCTGGAGCCCAGGGCTTCCTAGTTTTAAAAATCCTAGCCCTAGGCCTAAGCCTAACAGTAACCCTGGGAAGGCAAATCAGCCTGGTGTTAGGCTTCTTGCCAAGGAAAAAGCCGTGAAAGCAGCCATGTTGTGGCACTTTTGCACTCCCTTTTGGATGCCTTTCACAGCTCCAGTGTGCCTGGAACTCAGGGCTTCCTGCTTTTAAAAATCCTAGCCCTAGGCCGAACCCCAACCCTAAGACGAGAAAGGCAAATCAGCCAGGAATTAGGCATGTCCCCAAGGAAAAAGCTGTGGAGGCAGGCATGTTGTGGTACTTTTGCGCTCTTCTTGGCTAGTCCTTCGCAGCTGCTGTGTTCTTGGAACTCAGGGCTTTCTGGTTAATAGACCCTTACCCTAGGCGTAACTCAAACATTAACCCTAGGAAGGAAAATCAGCCTATGGTTCGGGATGGTCTCATGGAAATATCAGTGGTGGCAGCCAAGTTGCGTCACTTTTGCGCTCCCCTTGGGATGCCTTTTGCAGCTGCAGTGTGCCTGGAGCCCAGGGCTTCCTGGTTTTAAAAGTCCTAGGCCTAAGCCTAACAGTAACCCTAGGAAGGTAAATCAGCCGGGTATTAGGGTTCTTCCTAAGGGAAAAGCCGTGAAAGCAGCCATGTTGTGGCACTTCTGCACTCCCTTTGGGATGCCTTTGGCAGATGAAGTAAGCCTGGAACTCAGGGCTTCCTGGTTAAAGAAATCCAAGCCCTAGGCTGAACCCTAACCCTAACCCTAGGCAGATAAATCAGCCTAGGTATAGGGATGGTGCCAAGGAAAAAGCTGTGAAAGCTGCCATGTTGTTGCACTTTTGTACTCCCCTTGGGATGCCTTGAACAGCTGCAGTGTGCCTGGAGCCCAGGGCTTCCTAGTTTTAAAAATCCTAGCCCTAGGCCTAAGCCTAACAGTAACCCTGGGAAAGTAAATCAGCCTGATGTTAGGCTTCTTGCCAAGGAAAAAGCCGTGAAAGCAGCCATGTTGTGGCACTTTTGCACTCCCTTTTGGATGCCTTTCACAGCTCCAGTGTG
Organism: Ammospiza caudacuta; assembly: GCF_027887145.1. NCBI lineage: Eukaryota > Metazoa > Chordata > Aves > Passeriformes > Passerellidae > Ammospiza > Ammospiza caudacuta. Next base: position 51,954 of record NW_026682988.1, read on the forward strand.
CCTGGAACTCAGGGCTTCCTGATTTTAAAAATCCTAGCCCTAGGCCGAACCTCAACCCTAAGACGAGAAAGGCAAATCAGCCAGGAATTAGGCATGTCCCCAAGGAAAAAGCTGTGGAGGCAGGCATGTTGTGGTACTTTTGCGCTCTTCTTGGCTAGTCCTTCGCAGCTGCTGTGTTCTTGGAACTCAGGGCTTTCTGGTTAATAGACCCTTACCCTAGGCGTAACTCAAACCTTAACCCTAGGAAGGAAAATCAACCTATGGTTCGGGATGGTCTCATGGAAATATCAGTGGTGGCAGCCAAGTTGCGTCACTTTTGCGCTCCCCTTGGGATGCCTTTTGCAGCTGCAGTGTGCCTGGAGCCCAGGGCTTCCTGGTTTTAAAAGTCCTAGGCCTAAGCCTAACAGTAACCCTAGGAAGGTAAATCAGCCGGGTATTAGGGATCTTCCTAAGGGAAAAGCCGTGAAAGCAGCCATGTTGTGGCACTTCTGCACTCCCTTTGGGATGCCTTTGGCAGATGAAGTAAGCCTGGAACTCAGGGCTTCCTGGTTAAAGAAATTCAAGCCCTAGGCTGAACCCTAACCCTAACCCTAGGCAGATAAATCAGCCTAGGTATAGGGATGGTGCCAAGGAAAAAGCTGTGAAAGCTGCCGTGTTGTTGCACTTTTGTACTCCCCTTGGGATGCCTTGAACAGCTGCAGTGTGCCTGGAGCTAAGGGCTTCCTAGTTTTAAAAATCGTAGCCCTAGGCTTAAGCCTAATAGTAACCCTGGGAAGGTAAGTCAGCCTGGTGTTAGGCGTCTTGCCAAGGAAAAAGCCGTGAAAGCAGCCATGTTGTGGCACTTTTGCAATCCCTTTTGGATGCCTTTCACAGCTCCAGTGTGCCTGGAACTCAGGGCTTCCTGCTTTTAAAAATCCTAGCCCTAGGCCGAACCCCAACCCTATGACGAGAAAGGCAAATCAGCCAGGAATTAGGCATGTCCCCAAGGAAAAAGCTGTGGAGGCAGGCATGTTGTGGTACTTTTGCGCTCTTCTTGGCTAGTCCTTCGCAGCTGCTGTGTTCTTGGAACTCAGGGCTTTCTGGTTAATAGAACCCTTACCCTAGGCGTAACTCAAACCTTAACCCTAGGAAGGAAAATCAACCTATGGTTCGGGATGGTCTCATGGAAATATCAGTGGTGGCAGCCAAGTTGCGTCACTTTTGCGCTCCCCTTGGGATGCCTTTCGCAGCTGCAGTGTGCCTGGGGCCCAGGGCTTCCTGGTTTTAAAAGTCCTAGGCCTAAGCCTAACAGTAACCCTAGGAAGGTAAATCAGCCGGGTATTAGGGTTCTTCCTAAGGGAAAAGCCGTGAAAGCAGCCATGTTGTGGCACTTCTGCACTCCCTTTGGGATGCCTTTGGCAGATGAAGTAAGCCTGGAACTCAGGGCTTCCTGGTAAAAAAAATTCAAGCCCTAGGCTGAACCCTAACCCTAACCCTAGGCAGATAAATCAGCCTAGGTATAGGGATGGTGCCAAGGAAAAAGCTGTGAAAGCTGCCATGTTGTTGCACTTTTGTACTCCCCTTGGGATGCCTTGAACAGCTGCAGTGTGCCTGGAGCTAAGGGCTTCCTAGTTTCAAAAATCCTAGCCCTAGGCCTAAGCCTAACAGTAACCCTGGGAAAGTAAATCAGCCTGATGTTAGGCTTCTTGCCAAGGAAAAAGCCGTGAAAGCAGCCATGTTGTGGCACTTCTGCACTCCCTTTGGGATGCCTTTGGCAGATGAAGTAAGCCTGGAACTCAGGGCTTCCTGGTTAAAGAAATCCAAGCCCTAGGCTGAACCCTAACCCTAACCCTAGGCAGATAAATCAGCCTAGGTATAGGGATGGTGCCAAGGAAAAAGCTGTGAAAGCTGCCATGTTGTTGCACTTTTGTACTCCCCTTGGGATGCCTTGAACAGCTGCAGTGTGCCTGGAGCTAAGGGCTTCCTAGTTTCAAAAATCCTAGCCCTAGGCCTAAGCCTAACAGTAACCCTGGGAAAGTAAATCAGCCTGATGTTAGGCTTCTTGCCAAGGAAAAAGCCGTGAAAGCAGCCATGTTGTGGCACTTTTGCACTCCCTTTTGGATGCCTTTCACAGCTCCAGTGTGCCTGGAACTCAGGGCTTCCTGATTTTAAAAATCCTAGCCCTAGGCCGAACCCCAACCCTAAGACGAGAAAGGCAAATCAGCCAGGAATTAGGCATGTCCCCAAGGAAAAAGCTGTGGAGGCAGGCATGTTGTGGTACTTTTGCGCTCTTCTTGGCTAGTCCTTCGCAGCTGCTGTGTTCTTGGAACTCAGGGCTTTCTGGTTAATAGAACCCTTACCCTAGGCGTAACTCAAACCTTAACCCTAGGAAGGAAAATCATCCTATGGTTCGGGATGGTCTCATGGAAATATCAGTGGTGGCAGCCAAGTTGCGTCACTTTTGCGCTCCCCTTGGGATGCCTTTCACAGCTGCAGTGTGCCTGGAGCCCAGGGCTTCCTGGTTTTAAAAGTCCTAGGCCTAAGCCTAACAGTAACCCTAGGAAGGTAAATCAGCCGGGTATTAGGGTTCTTCCTAAGGGAAAAGCCGTGAAAGCAGCCATGTTGTGGCACTTCTGCACTCCCTTTGGGATGCCTTTGGCAGATGAAGTAAGCCTGGAACTCAGGGCTTCCTGGTTAAAAAAAATTCAAGCCCTAGGCTGAACCCTAACCCTAACCCTAGGCAGATAAATCAGCCTAGGTATAGGGATGGTGCCAAGGAAAAAGCTGTGAAAGCTGCCATGTTGTTGCACTTTTGTACTCCCCTTGGGATGCCTTGAACAGCTGCAGTGTGCCTGGAGCCCAGGGCTTCCTAGTTTTAAAAATCCTAGCCCTAGGCCTAAGCCTAACAGTAACCCTGGGACGGCAAATCAGCCTGGTGTTAGGCTTCTTGCCAAGGAAAAAGCCGTGAAAGCAGCCATGTTGTGGCACTTTTGCACTCCCTTTTGGATGCCTTTCACAGCTCCAGTGTGCCTGGAACTCAGGGCTTCCTGCTTTTAAAAATCCTAGCCCTAGGCCGAACCCCAACCCTAAGACGAGAAAGGCAAATCAGCCAGGAATTAGGCATGTCCCCAAGGAAAAAGCTGTGGAGGCAGGCATGTTGTGGTACTTTTGCGCTCTTCTTGGCTAGTCCTTCGCAGCTGCTGTGTTCTTGGAACTCAGGGCTTTCTGGTTAATAGACCCTTACCCTAGGCGTAACTCAAACCTTAACCCTAGGAAGGAAAATCAACCTATGGTTCGGGATGGTCTCATGGAAATATCAGTGGTGGCAGCCAAGTTGCGTCACTTTTGCGCTCCCCTTGGGATGCCTTTTGCAGCTGCAGTGTGCCTGGAGCCCAGGGCTTCCTGGTTTTAAAAGTCCTAGGCCTAAGCCTAACAGTAACCCTAGGAAGGTAAATCAGCCGGGTATTAGGGTTCTTCCTAAGGGAAAAGCCGTGAAAGCAGCCATGTTGTGGCACTTCTGCACTCCCTTTGGGATGCCTTTGGCAGATGAAGTAAGCCTGGAACTCAGGGCTTCCTGGTTAAAGAAATTCAAGCCCTAGGCTGAACCCTAACCCTAACCCTAGGCAGATAAATCAGCCTAGGTATAGGGATGGTGCCAAGGAAAAAGCTGTGAAAGCTGCCATGTTGTTGCACTTTTGTACTCCCCTTGGGATGCCTTGAACAGCTGCAGTGTGCCTGGAGCTAAGGGCTTCCTAGTTTTAAAAATCGTAGCCCTAGGCTTAAGCCTAATAGTAACCCTGGGAAGGTAAGTCAGCCTGGTGTTAGGCGTCTTGCCAAGGAAAAAGCCGTGAAAGCAGCCATGTTGTGGCACTTTTGCAATCCCTTTTGGATGCCTTTCACAGCTCCAGTGTGCCTGGAACTCAGGGCTTCCTGCTTTTAAAAATCCTAGCCCTAGGCCGAACCCCAACCCTAAGACGAGAAAGGCAAATCAGCCAGGAATTAGGCATGTCCCCAAGGAAAAAGCTGTGGAGGCAGGCATGTTGTGGTACTTTTGCGCTCTTCTTGGCTAGTCCTTCGCAGCTGCTGTGTTCTTGGAACTCAGGGCTTTCTGGTTAATAGAACCCTTACCCTAGGCGTAACTCAAACCTTAACCCTAGGAAGGAAAATCAATTTATGGTTCGGGATGGTCTCATGGAAATATCAGTGGTGGCAGCCAAGTTGCGTCACTTTTGCGCTCCCCTTGGGATGCCTTTCGCAGCTGCAGTGTGCCTGGGGCCCAGGGCTTCCTGGTTTTAAAAGTCCTAGGCCTAAGCCTAACAGTAACCCTAGGAAGGTAAATCAGCCGCGTATTAGGGTTCTTCCTAAGGGAAAAGCCGTGAAAGCAGCCATGTTGTGGCACTTCTGCACTCCCTTTGGGATGCCTTTGGCAGATGAAGTAAGCCTGGAACTCAGGGCTTCCTGGTAAAAAAAATTCAAGCCCTAGGCTGAACCCTAACCCTAACCCTAGGCAGATAAATCAGCCCAGGTATAGGGATGGTGCCAAGGAAAAAGCTGTGAAAGCTGCCATGTTGTTGCACTTTTGTACTCCCCTTGGGATGCCTTGAACAGCTGCAGTGTGCCTGGAGCTAAGGGCTTCCTAGTTTCAAAAATCCTAGCCCTAGGCCTAAGCCTAACAGTAACCCTGGGAAAGTAAATCAGCCTGATGTTAGGCTTCTTGCCAAGGAAAAAGCCGTGAAAGCAGCCATGTTGTGGCACTTTTGCACTCCCTTTTGGATGCCTTTCACAGCTCCAGTGTGCCTGGAACTCAGGGCTTCCTGCTTTTAAAAATCCTAGCCCTAGGCCGAACCCCAACCCTAAGACGAGAAAGGCAAATCAGCCAGGAATTAGGCATGTCCCCAAGGAAAAAGCTGTGGAGGCAGGCATGTTGTGGTACTTTTGCGCTCTTCTTGGCTAGTCCTTCGCAGCTGCTGTGTTCTTGGAACTCAGGGCTTTCTGGTTAATAGAACCCTTACCCTAGGCGTAACTCAAACCTTAACCCTAGGAAGGAAAATCATCCTATGGTTCGGGATGGTCTCATGGAAATATCAGTGGTGGCAGCCAAGTTGCGTCACTTTTGCGCTCCCCTTGGGATGCCTTTCACAGCTGCAGTGTGCCTGGAGCCCAGGGCTTCCTGGTTTTAAAAGTCCTAGGCCTAAGCCTAACAGTAACCCTAGGAAGGTAAATCAGCCGGGTATTAGGGTTCTTCCTAAGGGAAAAGCCGTGAAAGCAGCCATGTTGTGGCACTTCTGCACTCCCTTTGGGATGCCTTTGGCAGATGAAGTAAGCCTGGAACTCAGGGCTTCCTGGTTAAAAAAAATTCAAGCCCTAGGCTGAACCCTAACCCTAACCCTAGGCAGATAAATCAGCCTAGGTATAGGGATGGTGCCAAGGAAAAAGCTGTGAAAGCTGCCATGTTGTTGCACTTTTGTACTCCCCTTGGGATGCCTTGAACAGCTGCAGTGTGCCTGGAGCCCAGGGCTTCCTAGTTTTAAAAATCCTAGCCCTAGGCCTAAGCCTAACAGTAACCCTGGGACGGCAAATCAGCCTGGTGTTAGGCTTCTTGCCAAGGAAAAAGCCGTGAAAGCAGCCATGTTGTGGCACTTTTGCACTCCCTTTTGGATGCCTTTCACAGCTCCAGTGTGCCTGGAACTCAGGGCTTCCTGCTTTTAAAAATCCTAGCCCTAGGCCGAACCCCAACCCTAAGACGAGAAAGGCAAATCAGCCAGGAATTAGGCATGTCCCCAAGGAAAAAGCTGTGGAGGCAGGCATGTTGTGGTACTTTTGCGCTCTTCTTGGCTAGTCCTTCGCAGCTGCTGTGTTCTTGGAACTCAGGGCTTTCTGGTTAATAGAACCCTTACCCTAGGCGTAACTCAAACCTTAACCCTAGGAAGGAAAATCAACCTATGGTTCGGGATGGTCTCATGGAAATATCAGTGGTGGCAGCCAAGTTGCGTCACTTTTGCGCTCCCCTTGGGATGCCTTTCGCAGCTGCAGTGTGCCTGGAGCCCAGGGCTTCCTGGTTTTAAAAGTCCTAGGCCTAAGCCTAACAGTAACCCTAGGAAGGTAAATCAGCCGGGTATTAGGGTTCTTCCTAAGGGAAAAGCCGTGAAAGCAGCCATGTTGTTGCACTTTTGTAGTCCCCTTGGGATGCCTTTCGCAGCTGCAGTGTGCCTGGAGCTAAGGGCTTCCTAGTTTCAAAAATCCTAGCCCTAGGCCTAAGCCTAACAGTAACCCTGGGAAGGTAAATCAGCCTGATGTTAGGCTTCTTGCCAAGGAAAAAGCCGTGAAAGCAGCCATGTTGTGGCACTTCTGCACTCCCTTTGGGATGCCTTTGGCAGATGAAGTAAGCCTGGAACTCAGGGCTTCCTGGTTAAAGAAATCCAAGCCCTAGGCTGAACCCTAACCCTAACCCTAGGCAGATAAATCAGCCTAGGTATAGGGATGGTGCCAAGTAAAAAGCTGTGAAAGCTGCCATGTTGTTGCACTTTTGTACTCCCCTTGGGATGCCTTGAACAGCTGCAGTGTGCCTGGACCCCAGGGCTTCCTAGTTTCAAAAATCCTAGCCCTAGGCCTAAGCCTAACAGTAACCCTGGGAAAGTAAATCAGCCTGATGTTAGGCTTCTTGCCAAGGAAAAAGCCGTGAAAGCAGCCATGTTGTGGCACTTTTGCACTCCCTTTTGGATGCCTTTCACAGCTCCAGTGTGCCTGGAACTCAGGGCTTCCTGATTTTAAAAATCCTAGCCCTAGGCCGAACCCCAACCCTAAGACGAGAAAGGCAAATCAGCCAGGAATTAGGCATGTCCCCAAGGAAAAAGCTGTGGAGGCAGGCATGTTGTGGTACTTTTGCGCTCTTCTTGGCTAGTCCTTCGCAGCTGCTGTGTTCTTGGAACTCAGGGCTTTCTGGTTAATAGAACCCTTACCCTAGGCGTAACTCAAACCTTAACCCTAGGAAGGAAAATCATCCTATGGTTCGGGATGGTCTCATGGAAATATCAGTGGTGGCAGCCAAGTTGCGTCACTTTTGCGCTCCCCTTGGGATGCCTTTTGCAGCTGCAGTGTGCCTGGAGCCCAGGGCTTCCTGGTTTTAAAAGTCCTAGGCCTAAGCCTAACAGTAACCCTAGGAAGGTAAATCAGCCGGGTATTAGGGTTCTTCCTAAGGGAAAAGCCGTGAAAGCAGCCATGTTGTTGCACTTTTGTAGTCCCCTTGGGATGCCTTTCGCAGCTGCAGTGTGCCTGGAGCTAAGGGCTTCCTAGTTTCAAAAATCCTAGCCCTAGGCCTAAGCCTAACAGTAACCCTGGGAAGGTAAATCAGCCTGATGTTAGGCTTCTTGCCAAGGAAAAAGCCGTGAAAGCAGCCATGTTGTGGCACTTCTGCACTCCCTTTGGGATGCCTTTGGCAGATGAAGTAAGCCTGGAACTTAGGGCTTCCGGGTTAAAGAAATCCAAGCCCTAGGCTGAACCCTAACCCTAACCCTAGCAGATAAATCAGCCTAGGTATAGGGATGGTGCCAAGGAAAAAGCTGTGAAAGCTGCCATGTTGTTGCACTTTTGTACTCCCCTTGGGATGCCTTGAACAGCTGCAGTGTGCCTGGAGCTAAGGGCTTCCTAGTTTCAAAAATCCTAGCCCTAGGCCTAAGCCTAACAGTAACCCTGGGAGTGTAAATCAGCCTGGTGTTAGGCTTCTTGCCAAGGAAGAAGCCGTGAAAGCTGCCATGTTGTTGCACTTTTGTACTCCCCTTGGGATGCCTTGAACAGCTGCAGTGTGCCTGGAGCTAAGGGCCTCCTAGTTTCAAAAATCCTAGCCCTAGGCCTAAGCCTAACAGTAACCCTGGGAAAGTAAATCAGCCTGGTGTTAGGCTTCTTGCCAAGGAAAAAGCCGTGAAAGCAGCCATGTTGTGGCACTTTTGCACTCCCTTTTGGATGCCTTTCACAGCTGCAGTGTGCCTGGAACTCAGGGCTTCCTGCTTTTAAAAATCCTGGCCCGAGGCCGAACCGCAACCCTAAGACGAGAAAGGCAAATCAGCCAGGAATTAGGCATGTCCCCAAGGAAAAAGCTGTGGAGGCAGGCATGTTGTGGTACTTTTGCGCTCTTCTTGGGTAGTCCTTCGCAGCTGCTGTGTTCTTGGAACTCAGGGCTTTCTGGTTAATAGACCCTTACCCTAGGCGTAACTCAAACCTTTAGCCTAGGAAGGAAAATCAACCTATGGTTCGGGATGGTCTCATGGAAATATCAGTGGTGGCAGCCAAGTTGCGTCACTTTTGCGCTCCCCTTGGGATGCCTTTTGCAGCTGCAGTGTGCCTGGAGCCCAGGGCTTCCTGGTTTTAAAAGTCCTAGGCCTAAGCCTAACAGTAACCCTAGGAAGGTAAATCAGCCGGGTATTAGGGTTCTTCCTAAGGGAAAAGCCGTGAAAGCAGCCATGTTGTGGCACTTCTGCACTCCCTTTGGGATGCCTTTGGCAGATGAAGTAAGCCTGGAACTCAGGGCTTCCTGGTTAAAGAAATTCAAGCCCTAGGCTGAACCCTAACCCTAACCCTAGGCAGATAAATCAGCCTAGGTATAGGGATGGTGCCAAGGAAAAAGCTGTGAAAGCTGCCATGTTGTTGCACTTTTGTACTCCCCTTGGGATGCCTTGAACAGCTGCAGTGTGCCTGGAGCTAAGGGCTTCCTAGTTTCAAAAATCCTAGCCCTAGGCCTAAGCCTAACAGTAACCCTGGGAAAGTAAATCAGCCTGGTGTTAGGCTTCTTGCCAAGGAAAAAGCCGTGAAAGCAGCCATGTTGTGGCACTTTTGCACTCCCTTTTGGATGCCTTTCACAGCTCCAGTGTGCCTGGAACTCAGGGCTTCCTGCTTTTAAAAATCCTAGCCCTAGGCCGAACCCCAACCCTAAGACGAGAAAGGCAAATCAGCCAGGAATTAGGCATGTCCCCAAGGAAAAAGCTGTGGAGGCAGGCATGTTGTGGTACTTTTGCGCTCTTCTTGGCTAGTCCTTCGCAGCTGCTGTGTTCTTGGAACTCAGGGCTTTCTGGTTAATAGAACCCTTACCCTAGGCGTAACTCAAACCTTAACCCTAGGAAGGAAAATCAGCCTATGGTTCGGGATGGTCTCATGGAAATATCAGTGGTGGCAGCCAAGTTGCGTCACTTTTGCGCTCTCCTTGGGATGCCTTTTGCAGCTGCAGTGTGCCTGGAGCCCAGGGCTTCCTGGTTTTAAAAGTCCTAGGCCTAAGCCTAACAGTAACCCTAGGAAGGTAAATCAGCCGCGTATTAGGGTTCTTCCTAAGGGAAAAGCCGTGAAAGCAGCCATGTTGTGGCACTTCTGCACTCCCTTTGGGATGCCTTTGGCAGATGAAGTAAGCCTGGAACTCAGGGCTTCCTGGTAAAAAAAATTCAAGCCCTAGGCTGAACCCTAACCCTAACCCTAGGCAGATAAATCAGCCCAGGTATAGGGATGGTGCCAAGGAAAAAGCTGTGAAAGCTGCCATGTTGTTGCACTTTTGTACTCCCCTTGGGATGCCTTGAACAGCTGCAGTGTGCCTGGAGCTAAGGGCTTCCTAGTTTCAAAAATCCTAGCCCTAGGCCTAAGCCTAACAGTAACCCTGGGAAAGTAAATCAGCCTGATGTTAGGCTTCTTGCCAAGGAAAAAGCCGTGAAAGCAGCCATGTTGTGGCACTTCTGCACTCCCTTTGGGATGCCTTTGGCAGATGAAGTAAGCCTGGAACTCAGGGCTTCCTGGTTAAAGAAATCCAAGCCCTAGGCTGAACCCTAACCCTAACCCTAGGCAGATAAATCAGCCTAGGTATAGGGATGGTGCCAAGGAAAAAGCTGTGAAAGCTGCCATGTTGTTGCACTTTTGTACTCCCCTTGGGATGCCTTGAACAGCTGCAGTGTGCCTGGAGCTAAGGGCTTCCTAGTTTCAAAAATCCTAGCCCTAGGCCTAAGCCTAACAGTAACCCTGGGAAAGTAAATCAGCCTGATGTTAGGCTTCTTGCCAAGGAAAAAGCCGTGAAAGCAGCCATGTTGTGGCACTTTTGCACTCCCTTTGGGATGCCTTTCACAGCTCCAGTGTGCCTGGAGCCCAGGGCTTCCTGGTTTTAAAAGTCCTAGGCCTAAGCCTAACAGTAACCCTAGGAAGGTAAATCAGCCGGGTATTAGGGTTCTTCCTAAGGGAAAAGCCGTGAAAGCAGCCATGTTGTGGCACTTCTGCACTCCCTTTGGGATGCCTTTGGCAGATGAAGTAAGCCTGGAACTCAGGGCTTCCTGGTTAAAAAAAATTCAAGCCCTAGGCTGAACCCTAACCCTAACCCTAGGCAGATAAATCAGCCTAGGTATAGGGATGGTGCCAAGGAAAAAGCTGTGAAAGCTGCCATGTTGTTGCACTTTTGTACTCCCCTTGGGATGCCTTGAACAGCTGCAGTGTGCCTGGAGCCCAGGGCTTCCTAGTTTTAAAAATCCTAGCCCTAGGCCTAAGCCTAACAGTAACCCTGGGAAGGCAAATCAGCCTGGTGTTAGGCTTCTTGCCAAGGAAAAAGCCGTGAAAGCAGCCATGTTGTGGCACTTTTGCACTCCCTTTTGGATGCCTTTCACAGCTCCAGTGTGCCTGGAACTCAGGGCTTCCTGCTTTTAAAAATCCTAGCCCTAGGCCGAACCCCAACCCTAAGACGAGAAAGGCAAATCAGCCAGGAATTAGGCATGTCCCCAAGGAAAAAACTGTGGAGGCAGGCATGTTGTGGTACTTTTGCGCTCTTCTTGGCTAGTCCTTCGCAGCTGCTGTGTTCTTGGAACTCAGGGCTTTCTGGTTAATAGAACCCTTACCCTAGGCGTAACTCAAACCTTAACCCTAGGAAGGAAAATCAACCTATGGTTCGGGATGGTCTCATGGAAATATCAGTGGTGGCAGCCAAGTTGCGTCACTTTTGCGCTCCCCTTGGGATGCCTTTCGCAGCTGCAGTGTGCCTGGAGCCCAGGGCTTCCTGGTTTTAAAAGTCCTAGGCCTAAGCCTAACAGTAACCCTAGGAAGGTAAATCAGCCGGGTATTAGGGCTCTTCCTAAGGGAAAAGCCGTGAAAGCAGCCATGTTGTGGCACTTCTGCACTCCCTTTGGGATGCCTTTGGCAGATGAAGTAAGCCTGGAACTCAGGGCTTCCTGGTTAAAGAAATTCAAGCCCTAGGCTGAACCCTAACCCTAACCCTAGGCAGATAAATCAGCCTAGGTATAGGGATGGTGCCAAGGAAAAAGCTGTGAAAGCTGCCATGTTGTTGCACTTTTGTACTCCCCTTGGGATGCCTTGAACAGCTGCAGTGTGCCTGGAGCTAAGGGCTTCCTAGTTTTAAAAATCCTAGCCCTAGGCCTAAGCCTAACAGTAACCCTGGGAAGGTAAGTCAGCCTGGTGTTAGGCGTCTTGCCAAGGAACAAGCCGTGAAAGCAGCCATGTTGTGGCACTTTTGCAATCCCTTTTGGATGCCTTTCACAGCTCCAGTGTGCCTGGAACTCAGGGCTTCCTGCTTTTAAAAATCCTAGCCCTAGGCCGAACCCCAACCCTATGACGAGAAAGGCAAATCAGCCAGGAATTAGGCATGTCCCCAAGGAAAAAGCGGTGGAGGCAGGCATGTTGTGGTACTTTTGCGCTCTTCTTGGCTAGTCCTTCGCAGCTGCTGTGTTCTTGGAACTCAGGGCTTTCTGGTTAATAGAACCCTTACCCTAGGCGTAACTCAAACCTTAACCCTAGGAAGGAAAATCAGCCTATGGTTCGGGATGGTCTCATGGAAATATCAGTGGTGGCAGCCAAGTTGCGTCACTTTTGCGCTCCCCTTGGGATGCCTTTCGCAGCTGCAGTGTGCCTGGAGCCCAGGGCTTCCTGGTTTTAAAAGTCCTAGGCCTAAGCCTAACAGTAACCCTAGGAAGGTAAATCAGCCGGGTATTAGGGTTCTTCCTAAGGGAAAAGCCGTGAAAGCAGCCATGTTGTGGCACTTCTGCACTCCCTTTGGGATGCCTTTGGCAGATGAAGTAAGCCTGGAACTCAGGGCTTCCTGGTTAAAGAAATTCAAGCCCTAGGCTGAACCCTAACCCTAACCCTAGGCAGATAAATCAGCCCAGGTATAGGGATGGTGCCAAGGAAAAAGCTGTGAAAGCTGCCATGTTGTTGCACTATTGTACTCCCCTTGGGATGCCTTGAACAGCTGCAGTGTGCCTGGAGCTAAGGGCTTCCTAGTTTCAAAAATCCTAGCCCTAGGCCTAAGCCTAACAGTAACCCTGGGAAAGTAAATCAGCCTGATGTTAGGCTTCTTGCCAAGGAAAAAGCCGTGAAAGCAGCCATGTTGTGGCACTTCTGCACTCCCTTTGGGATGCCTTTGGCAGATGAAGTAAGCCTGGAACTCAGGGCTTCCTGGTTAAAGAAATCCAAGCCCTAGGCTGAACCCTAACCCTAACCCTAGGCAGATAAATCAGCCTAGGTATAGGGATGGTGCCAAGGAAAAAGCTGTGAAAGCTGCCATGTTGTTGCACTTTTGTACTCCCCTTGGGATGCCTTGAACAGCTGCAGTGTGCCTGGAGCTAAGGGCTTCCTAGTTTCAAAAATCCTAGCCCTAGGCCTAAGCCTAACAGTAACCCTGGGAAAGTAAATCAGCCTGGTGTTAGGCTTCTTGCCAAGGAAAAAGCCGTGAAAGCAGCCATGTTGTGGCACTTTTGCACTCCCTTTTGGATGGCTTTCACAGCTCCAGTGTGCCTGGAACTCAGGGCTTCCTGATTTTAAAAATCCTAGCCCTAGGCCGAACCCCAACCCTAAGACGAGAAAGGCAAATCAGCCAGGAATTAGGCATGTCCCCAAGGAAAAAGCTGTGGAGGCAGGCATGTTGTGGTACTTTTGCGCTCTTCTTGGCTAGTCCTTCGCAGCTGCTGTGTTCTTGGAACTCAGGGCTTTCTGGTTAATAGACCCTTACCCTAGGCGTAACTCAAACCTTAACCCTAGGAAGGAAAATCAGCCTATGGTTCGGGATGGTCTCATGGAAATATCAGTGGTGGCAGCCAAGTTGCGTCACTTTTGCGCTCCCCTTGGGATGCCTTTCACAGCTGCAGTGTGCCTGGAGCCCAGGGCTTCCTGGTTTTAAAAGTCCTAGGCCTAAGCCTAACAGTAACCCTAGGAAGGTAAATCAGCCGGGTATTAGGGTTCTTCCTAAGGGAAAAGCCGTGAAAGCAGCCATGTTGTGGCACTTCTGCACTCCCTTTGGGATGCCTTTGGCAGATGAAGTAAGCCTGGAACTCAGGGCTTCCTGGTTAAAGAAATCCAAGCCCTAGGCTGAACCCTAACCCTAACCCTAGGCAGATAAATCAGCCTAGGTATAGGGATGGTGCCAAGGAAAAAGCTGTGAAAGCTGCCATGTTGTTGCACTTTTGTACTCCCCTTGGGATGCCTTGAACAGCTGCAGTGTGCCTGGAGCTAAGGGCTTCCTAGTTTCAAAAATCCTAGCCCTAGGCCTAAGCCTAACAGTAACCCTGGGAAGGCAAATCAGCCTGGTGTTAGGCTTCTTGCCAAGGAAAAAGCCGTGAAAGCAGCCATGTTGTGGCACTTTTGCACTCCCTTTTGGATGCCTTTCACAGCTCCAGTGTGCCTGGAACTCAGGGCTTCCTGATTTTAAAAATCCTAGCCCTAGGCCGAACCCCAACCCTAAGACGAGAAAGGCAAATCAGCCAGGAATTAGGCATGTCCCCAAGGAAAAAGCTGTGGAGGCAGGCATGTTGTGGTACTTTTGCGCTCTTCTTGGCTAGTCCTTCGCAGCTGCTGTGTTCTTGGAACTCAGGGCTTTCTGGTTAATAGAACCCTTACCCTAGGCGTAACTCAAACCTTAACCCTAGGAAGGAAAATCAACCTATGGTTCGGGATGGTCTCATGGAAATATCAGTGGTGGCAGCCAAGTTGCGTCACTTTTGCGCTCCCCTTGGGATGCCTTTCGCAGCTGCAGTGTGCCTGGAGCCCAGGGCTTCCTGGTTTTAAAAGTCCTAGGCCTAAGCCTAACAGTAACCCTAGGAAGGTAAATCAGCCGGGTATTAGGGTTCTTCCTAAGGGAAAAGCCGTGAAAGCAGCCATGTTGTGGCACTTCTGCACTCCCTTTGGGATGCCTTTGGCAGATGAAGTAAGCCTGGAACTCAGGGCTTCCTGGTTAAAAAAATTCAAGCCCTAGGCTGAACCCTAACCCTAACCCTAGGCAGATAAATCAGCCTAGGTATAGGGATGGTGCCAAGGAAAAAGCTGTGAAAGCTGCCATGTTGTTGCACTTTTGTACTCCCCTTGGGATGCCTTGAACAGCTGCAGTGTGCCTGGAGCTAAGGGCTTCCTAGTTTCAAAAATCCTAGCCCTAGGCCTAAGCCTAACAGTAACCCTGGGAAGGTAAATCAGCCTGATGTTAGGCTTCTTGCCAAGGAAAAAGCCGTGAAAGCAGCCATGTTGTGGCACTTCTGCACTCCCTTTGGGATGCCTTTGGCAGATGAAGTAAGCCTGGAACTCAGGGCTTCCTGGTTAAAGAAATCCAAGCCCTAGGCTGAACCCTAACCCTAACCCTAGGCAGATAAATCAGCCTAGGTATAGGGATGGTGCCAAGGAAAAAGCTGTGAAAGCTGCCATGTTGTTGCACTTTTGTACTCCCCTTGGGATGCCTTGAACAGCTGCAGTGTGCCTGGAGCTAAGGGCTTCCTAGTTTCAAAAATCCTAGCCCTAGGCCTACGCCTAACAGTAACCCTGGGAAAGTAAATCAGCCTGGTATTAGGCTTCTTGCCAAGGAAAAAGCTGTGAAAGCTGCCATGTTGTTGCACTTTTGTACTCCCCTTGGGATGCCTTGAACAGCTGCTGTGTGCCTGGAGCCCAGGGCTTCCTAGTTTCAAAAATCCTAGCCCTAGGCCTAAGCCTAACAGTAACCCTGGGAAAGTAAATCAGCCTGGTGTTAGGCTTCTTGCCAAGGAAAAAGCCGTGAAAGCAGCCATGTTGTGGCACTTTTGCACTCCCTTTTGGATGCCTTTCACAGCTCCAGTGTGCCTGGAACTCAGGGCTTCCTGCTTTTAAAAATCCTAGCCCTAGGCCGAACCCCAACCCTAAGACGAGAAAGGCAAATCAGCCAGGAATTAGGCATGTCCCCAAGGAAAAAGCTGTGGAGGCAGGCATGTTGTGGTACTTTTGCGCTCTTCTTGGCTAGTCCTTCGC
Source organism: Ammospiza caudacuta (assembly GCF_027887145.1). Lineage (NCBI taxonomy): Eukaryota > Metazoa > Chordata > Aves > Passeriformes > Passerellidae > Ammospiza > Ammospiza caudacuta. Next base: position 67,158 of record NW_026682988.1, read on the forward strand.
AGCTGCTGTGTTCTTGGAACTCAGGGCTTTCTGGTTAATAGAACCCTTACCCTAGGCGTAACTCAAACCTTAACCCTAGGAAGGAAAATCAACCTATGGTTCGGGATGGTCTCATGGAAATATCAGTGGTGGCAGCCAAGTTGCGTCACTTTTGCGCTCCCCTTGGGATGCCTTTCTCAGCTGCAGTGTGCCTGGAGCCAAGGGCTTCCTGGTTTTAAAAGTCCTAGGCCTAAGCCTAACAGTAACCCTAGGAAGGTAAATCAGCCGGGTATTAGGGTTCTTCCTAAGGGAAAAGCCGTGAAAGCAGCCATGTTGTGGCACTTCTGCACTCCCTTTGGGATGCCTTTGGCAGATGAAGTAAGCCTGGAACTCAGGGCTTCCTGGTTAAAGAAATTCAAGCCCTAGGCTGAACCCTAACCCTAACCCTAGGCAGATAAATCAGCCTAGGTATAGGGATGGTGCCAAGGAAAAAGCTGTGAAAGCTGCCATGTTGTTGCACTTTTGTACTCCCCTTGGGATGCCTTGAACAGCTGCAGTGTGCCTGGAGCTAAGGGCTTCCTAGTTTCAAAAATCCTAGCCCTAGGCCTAAGCCTAACAGTAACCCTGGGAAGGTAAATCAGCCTGATGTTAGGCTTCTTGCCAAGGGAAAAGCCGTGAAAGCAGCCATGTTGTGGCACTTCTGCACTCCCTTTGGGATGCCTTTGGCAGATGAAGTAAGCCTGGAACTCAGGGCTTCCTGGTTAAAGAAATTCAAGCCCTAGGCTGAACCCTAACCCTAACCCTAGGCAGATAAATCAGCCCAGGTATAGGGATGGTGCCAAGGAAAAAGCTGTGAAAGCTGCCATGTTGTTGCACTATTGTACTCCCCTTGGGATGCCTTGAACAGCTGCAGTGTGCCTGGAGCTAAGGGCTTCCTAGTTTCAAAAATCCTAGCCCTAGGCCTAAGCCTAACAGTAACCCTGGGAAAGTAAATCAGCCTGATGTTAGGCTTCTTGCCAAGGAAAAAGCCGTGAAAGCAGCCATGTTGTGGCACTTCTGCACTCCCTTTGGGATGCCTTTGGCAGATGAAGTAAGCCTGGAACTCAGGGCTTCCTGGTTAAAGAAATCCAAGCCCTAGGCTGAACCCTAACCCTAACCCTAGGCAGATAAATCAGCCTAGGTATAGGGATGGTGCCAAGGAAAAAGCTGTGAAAGCTGCCATGTTGTTGCACTTTTGTACTCCCCTTGGGATGCCTTGAACAGCTGCAGTGTGCCTGGAGCTAAGGGCTTCCTAGTTTCAAAAATCCTAGCCCTAGGCCTAAGCCTAACAGTAACCCTGGGAAAGTAAATCAGCCTGGTGTTAGGCTTCTTGCCAAGGAAAAAGCCGTGAAAGCAGCCATGTTGTGGCACTTTTGCACTCCCTTTTGGATGGCTTTCACAGCTCCAGTGTGCCTGGAACTCAGGGCTTCCTGATTTTAAAAATCCTAGCCCTAGGCCGAACCCCAACCCTAAGACGAGAAAGGCAAATCAGCCAGGAATTAGGCATGTCCCCAAGGAAAAAGCTGTGGAGGCAGGCATGTTGTGGTACTTTTGCGCTCTTCTTGGCTAGTCCTTCGCAGCTGCTGTGTTCTTGGAACTCAGGGCTTTCTGGTTAATAGACCCTTACCCTAGGCGTAACTCAAACCTTAACCCTAGGAAGGAAAATCAGCCTATGGTTCGGGATGGTCTCATGGAAATATCAGTGGTGGCAGCCAAGTTGCGTCACTTTTGCGCTCCCCTTGGGATGCCTTTCACAGCTGCAGTGTGCCTGGAGCCCAGGGCTTCCTGGTTTTAAAAGTCCTAGGCCTAAGCCTAACAGTAACCCTAGGAAGGTAAATCAGCCGGGTATTAGGGTTCTTCCTAAGGGAAAAGCCGTGAAAGCAGCCATGTTGTGGCACTTCTGCACTCCCTTTGGGATGCCTTTGGCAGATGAAGTAAGCCTGGAACTCAGGGCTTCCTGGTTAAAGAAATCCAAGCCCTAGGCTGAACCCTAACCCTAACCCTAGGCAGATAAATCAGCCTAGGTATAGGGATGGTGCCAAGGAAAAAGCTGTGAAAGCTGCCATGTTGTTGCACTTTTGTACTCCCCTTGGGATGCCTTGAACAGCTGCAGTGTGCCTGGAGCCCAGGGCTTCCTAGTTTTAAAAATCCTAGCCCTAGGCCTAAGCCTAACAGTAACCCTGGGAAAGTAAATCAGCCTGATGTTAGGCTTCTTGCCAAGGAAAAAGCCGTGAAAGCAGCCATGTTGTGGCACTTTTGCACTCCCTTTTGGATGCCTTTCACAGCTCCAGTGTGCCTGGAACTCAGGGCTTCCTGCTTTTAAAAATCCTAGCCCTAGGCCGAACCCCAACCCTAAGACGAGAAAGGCAAATCAGCCAGGAATTAGGCATGTCCCCAAGGAAAAAGCTGTGGAGGCAGGCATGTTGTGGTACTTTTGCGCTCTTCTTGGCTAGTCCTTCGCAGCTGCTGTGTTCTTGGAACTCAGGGCTTTCTGGTTAATAGAACCCTTACCCTAGGTGTAACTCAAACCTTAACCCTAGGAAGGAAAATCAGCCTATGGTTCGGGATGGTCTCATGGAAATATCAGTGGTGGCAGCCAAGTTGCGTCACTTTTGCGCTCCCCTTGGGATGCCTTTCACAGCTGCAGTGTGCCTGGAGCCCAGGGCTTCCTGGTTTTAAAAGTCCTAGGCCTAAGCCTAACAGTAACCCTAGGAAGGTAAATCAGCCGGGTATTAGGGTTCTTCCTAAGGGAAAAGCCGTGAAAGCAGCCATGTTGTGGCACTTCTGCACTCCCTTTGGGATGCCTTTGGCAGATGAAGTAAGCCTGGAACTCAGGGCTTCCTGGTTAAAGAAATCCAAGCCCTAGGCTGAACCCTAACCCTAACCCTAGGCAGATAAATCAGCCTAGGTATAGGGATGGTGCCAAGGAAAAAGCTGTGAAAGCTGCCATGTTGTTGCACTTTTGTACTCCCCTTGGGATGCCTTGAACAGCTGCAGTGTGCCTGGAGCTAAGGGCTTCCTAGTTTCAAAAATCCTAGCCCTAGGCCTAAGCCTAACAGTAACCCTGGGAAGGCAAATCAGCCTGGTGTTAGGCTTCTTGCCAAGGAAAAAGCCGTGAAAGCAGCCATGTTGTGGCACTTTTGCACTCCCTTTTGGATGCCTTTCACAGCTCCAGTGTGCCTGGAACTCAGGGCTTCCTGCTTTTAAAAATCCTAGCCCTAGGCCGAACTCCAACCCTAAGACGAGAAAGGCAAATCAGCCAGGAATTAGGCATGTCCCCAAGGAAAAAGCTGTGGAGGCAGGCATGTTGTGGTACTTTTGCGCTCTTCTTGGCTAGTCCTTCGCAGCTGCTGTGTTCTTGGAACTCAGGGCTTTCTGGTTAATAGAACCCTTACCCTAGGCGTAACTCAAACCTTAACCCTAGGAAGGAAAATCAACCTATGGTTCGGGATGGTCTCATGGAAATATCAGTGGTGGCAGCCAAGTTGCGTCACTTTTGCGCTCCCCTTGGGATGCCTTTCGCAGCTGCAGTGTGCCTGGAGCCCAGGGCTTCCTGGTTTTAAAAGTCCTAGGCCTAAGCCTAACAGTAACCCTAGGAAGGTAAATCAGCCGGGTATTAGGGTTCTTCCTAAGGGAAAAGCCGTGAAAGCAGCCATGTTGTGGCACTTCTGCACTCCCTTTGGGATGCCTTTGGCAGATGAAGTAAGCCTGGAACTCAGGGCTTCCTGGTTAAAAAAATTCAAGCCCTAGGCTGAACCCTAACCCTAACCCTAGGCAGATAAATCAGCCTAGGTATAGGGATGGTGCCAAGGAAAAAGCTGTGAAAGCTGCCATGTTGTTGCACTTTTGTACTCCCCTTGGGATGCCTTGAACAGCTGCAGTGTGCCTGGAGCTAAGGGCTTCCTAGTTTCAAAAATCCTAGCCCTAGGCCTAAGCCTAACAGTAACCCTGGGAAGGTAAATCAGCCTGATGTTAGGCTTCTTGCCAAGGAAAAAGCCGTGAAAGCAGCCATGTTGTGGCACTTCTGCACTCCCTTTGGGATGCCTTTGGCAGATGAAGTAAGCCTGGAACTCAGGGCTTCCTGGTTAAAGAAATCCAAGCCCTAGGCTGAACCCTAACCCTAACCCTAGGCAGATAAATCAGCCTAGGTATAGGGATGGTGCCAAGGAAAAAGCTGTGAAAGCTGCCATGTTGTTGCACTTTTGTACTCCCCTTGGGATGCCTTGAACAGCTGCAGTGTGCCTGGAGCTAAGGGCTTCCTAGTTTCAAAAATCCTAGCCCTAGGCCTACGCCTAACAGTAACCCTGGGAAAGTAAATCAGCCTGGTATTAGGCTTCTTGCCAAGGAAAAAGCTGTGAAAGCTGCCATGTTGTTGCACTTTTGTACTCCCCTTGGGATGCCTTGAACAGCTGCTGTGTGCCTGGAGCCCAGGGCTTCCTAGTTTCAAAAATCCTAGCCCTAGGCCTAAGCCTAACAGTAACCCTGGGAAAGTAAATCAGCCTGGTGTTAGGCTTCTTGCCAAGGAAAAAGCCGTGAAAGCAGCCATGTTGTGGCACTTTTGCACTCCCTTTTGGATGCCTTTCACAGCTCCAGTGTGCCTGGAACTCAGGGCTTCCTGCTTTTAAAAATCCTAGCCCTAGGCCGAACCCCAACCCTAAGACGAGAAAGGCAAATCAGCCAGGAATTAGGCATGTCCCCAAGGAAAAAGCTGTGGAGGCAGGCATGTTGTGGTACTTTTGCGCTCTTCTTGGCTAGTCCTTCGCAGCTGCTGTGTTCTTGGAACTCAGGGCTTTCTGGTTAATAGAACCCTTACCCTAGGCGTAACTCAAACCTTAACCCTAGGAAGGAAAATCAACCTATGGTTCGGGATGGTCTCATGGAAATATCAGTGGTGGCAGCCAAGTTGCGTCACTTTTGCGCTCCCCTTGGGATGCCTTTCTCAGCTGCAGTGTGCCTGGAGCCCAGGGCTTCCTGGTTTTAAAAGTCCTAGGCCTAAGCCTAACAGTAACCCTAGGAAGGTAAATCAGCCGGGTATTAGGGTTCTTCCTAAGGGAAAAGCCGTGAAAGCAGCCATGTTGTGGCACTTCTGCACTCCCTTTGGGATGCCTTTGGCAGATGAAGTAAGCCTGGAACTCAGGGCTTCCTGGTTAAAGAAATTCAAGCCCTAGGCTGAACCCTAACCCTAACCCTAGGCAGATAAATCAGCCTAGGTATAGGGATGGTGCCAAGGAAAAAGCTGTGAAAGCTGCCATGTTGTTGCACTTTTGTACTCCCCTTGGGATGCCTTGAACAGCTGCAGTGTGCCTGGAGCTAAGGGCTTCCTAGTTTCAAAAATCCTAGCCCTAGGCCTAAGCCTAACAGTAACCCTGGGAAGGTAAATCAGCCTGATGTTAGGCTTCTTGCCAAGGAAAAAGCCGTGAAAGCAGCCATGTTGTGGCACTTCTGCACTCCCTTTGGGATGCCTTTGGCAGATGAAGTAAGCCTGGAACTCAGGGCTTCCTAGTTAAAGAAATCCAAGCCCTAGGCTGAACCCTAACCCTAACCCTAGGCAGATAAATCAGCCTAGGTATAGGGATGGTGCCAAGGAAAAAGCTGTGAAAGCTGCCATGTTGTTGCACTTTTGTACTCCCCTTGGGATGCCTTGAACAGCTGCAGTGTGCCTGGAGCTAAGGGCTTCCTAGTTTCAAAAATCCTAGCCCTAGGCCTACGCCTAACAGTAACCCTGGGAAAGTAAATCAGCCTGGTGTTAGGCTTCTTGCCAAGGAAAAAGCTGTGAAAGCTGCCATGTTGTTGCACTTTTGTACTCCCCTTGGGATGCCTTGAACAGCTGCTGTGTGCCTGGAGCTAAGGGCTTCCTAGTTTCAAAAATCCTAGCCCTAGGCCTAAGCCTAACAGTAACCCTGGGAAAGTAAATCAGCCTGGTGTTAGGCTTCTTGCCAAGGAAAAAGCCGTGAAAGCAGCCATGTTGTGGCACTTTTGCACTCCCTTTTGGATGCCTTTCACAGCTCCAGTGTGCCTGGAACTCAGGGCTTCCTGCTTTTAAAAATCCTAGCCCTAGGCCGAACCCCAACCCTAAGACGAGAAAGGCAAATCAGCCAGGAATTAGGCATGTCCCCAAGGAAAAAGCTGTGGAGGCAGGCATGTTGTGGTACTTTTGCGCTCTTCTTGGCTAGTCCTTCGCAGCTGCTGTGTTCTTGGAACTCAGGGCTTTCTGGTTAATAGAACCCTTACCCTAGGCGTAACTCAAACCTTAACCCTAGGAAGGAAAATCAGCCTATGGTTCGGGATGGTCTCATGGAAATATCAGTGGTGGCAGCCAAGTTGCGTCACTTTTGCGCTCTCCTTGGGATGCCTTTTGCAGCTGCAGTGTGCCTGGAGCCCAGGGCTTCCTGGTTTTAAAAGTCCTAGGCCTAAGCCTAACAGTAACCCTAGGAAGGTAAATCAGCCGCGTATTAGGGTTCTTCCTAAGGGAAAAGCCGTGAAAGCAGCCATGTTGTGGCACTTCTGCACTCCCTTTGGGATGCCTTTGGCAGATGAAGTAAGCCTGGAACTCAGGGCTTCCTGGTAAAAAAAATTCAAGCCCTCGGCTGAACCCTAACCCTAACCCTAGGCAGATAAATCAGCCCAGGTATAGGGATGGTGCCAAGGAAAAAGCTGTGAAAGCTGCCATGTTGTTGCACTTTTGTACTCCCCTTGGGATGCCTTGAACAGCTGCAGTGTGCCTGGAGCTAAGGGCTTCCTAGTTTCAAAAATCCTAGCCCTAGGCCTAAGCCTAACAGTAACCCTGGGAAAGTAAATCAGCCTGATGTTAGGCTTCTTGCCAAGGAAAAAGCCGTGAAAGCAGCCATGTTGTGGCACTTCTGCACTCCCTTTGGGATGCCTTTCACAGCTCCAGTGTGCCTGGAACTCAGGGCTTCCTGATTTTAAAAATCCTAGCCCTAGGCCGAACCCCAACCCTAAGACGAGAAAGGCAAATCAGCCAGGAATTAGGCATGTCCCCAAGGAAAAAGCTGTGGAGGCAGGCATGTTGTGGTACTTTTGCGCTCTTCTTGGCTAGTCCTTCGCAGCTGCTGTGTTCTTGGAACTCAGGGCTTTCTGGTTAATAGAACCCTTACCCTAGGCGTAACTCAAACCTTAACCCTAGGAAGGAAAATCATCCTATGGTTCGGGATGGTCTCATGGAAATATCAGTGGTGGCAGCCAAGTTGCGTCACTTTTGCGCTGCCCTTGGGATGCCTTTCACAGCTGCAGTGTGCCTGGAGCCCAGGGCTTCCTGGTTTTAAAAGTCCTAGGCCTAAGCCTAACAGTAACCCTAGGAAGGTAAATCAGCCGGGTATTAGGGTTCTTCCTAAGGGAAAAGCCGTGAAAGCAGCCATGTTGTGGCACTTCTGCACTCCCTTTGGGATGCCTTTGGCAGATGAAGTAAGCCTGGAACTCAGGGCTTCCTGGTTAAAAAAAATTCAAGCCCTAGGCTGAACCCTAACCCTAACCCTAGGCAGATAAATCAGCCTAGGTATAGGGATGGTGCCAAGGAAAAAGCTGTGAAAGCTGCCATGTTGTTGCACTTTTGTACTCCCCTTGGGATGCCTTGAACAGCTGCAGTGTGCCTGGAGCCCAGGGCTTCCTAGTTTTAAAAATCCTAGCCCTAGGCCTAAGCCTAACAGTAACCCTGGGAAGGCAAATCAGCCTGGTGTTAGGCTTCTTGCCAAGGAAAAAGCCGTGAAAGCAGCCATGTTGTGGCACTTTTGCACTCCCTTTTGGATGCCTTTCACAGCTCCAGTGTGCCTGGAACTCAGGGCTTCCTGCTTTTAAAAATCCTAGCCCTAGGCCGAACCCCAACCCTAAGACGAGAAAGGCAAATCAGCCAGGAATTAGGCATGTCCCCAAGGAAAAAGCTGTGGAGGCAGGCATGTTGTGGTACTTTTGCGCTCTTCTTGGCTAGTCCTTCGCAGCTGCTGTGTTCTTGGAACTCAGGGCTTTCTGGTTAATAGAACCCTTACCCTAGGCGTAACTCAAACCTTAACCCTAGGAAGGAAAATCAACCTATGGTTCGGGATGGTCTCATGGAAATATCAGTGGTGGCAGCCAAGTTGCGTCACTTTTGCGCTCCCCTTGGGATGCCTTTCACAGCTGCAGTGTGCCTGGAGCCCAGGGCTTCCTGGTTTTAAAAGTCCTAGGCCTAAGCCTAACAGTAACCCTAGGAAGGTAAATCAGCCGGGTATTAGGGCTCTTCCTAAGGGAAAAGCCGTGAAAGCAGCCATGTTGTGGCACTTCTGCACTCCCTTTGGGATGCCTTTGGCAGATGAAGTAAGCCTGGAACTCAGGGCTTCCTGGTTAAAGAAATCCAAGCCCTAGGCTGAACCCTAACCCTAACCCTAGGCAGATAAATCAGCCTAGGTATAGGGATGGTGCCAAGGAAAAAGCTGTGAAAGCTGCCATGTTGTTGCACTTTTGTACTCCCCTTGGGATGCCTTGAACAGCTGCAGTGTGCCTGGAGCTAAGGGCTTCCTAGTTTCAAAAATCCTAGCCCTAGGCCTAAGCCTAACAGTAACCCTGGGAAAGTAAATCAGCCTGGTGTTAGGCTTCTTGCCAAGGAAAAAGCCGTGAAAGCAGCCATGTTGTGGCACTTTTGCACTCCCTTTTGGATGGCTTTCACAGCTCCAGTGTGCCTGGAACTCAGGGCTTCCTGATTTTAAAAATCCTAGCCCTAGGCCGAACCCCAACCCTAAGACGAGAAAGGCAAATCAGCCAGGAATTAGGCATGTCCCCAAGGAAAAAGCTGTGGAGGCAGGCATGTTGTGGTACTTTTGCGCTCTTCTTGGCTAGTCCTTCGCAGCTGCTGTGTTCTTGGAACTCAGGGCTTTCTGGTTAATAGACCCTTACCCTAGGCGTAACTCAAACCTTAACCCTAGGAAGGAAAATCAGCCTATGGTTCGGGATGGTCTCATGGAAATATCAGTGGTGGCAGCCAAGTTGCGTCACTTTTGCGCTCCCCTTGGGATGCCTTTCACAGCTGCAGTGTGCCTGGAGCCCAGGGCTTCCTGGTTTTAAAAGTCCTAGGCCTAAGCCTAACAGTAACCCTAGGAAGGTAAATCAGCCGGGTATTAGGGTTCTTCCTAAGGGAAAAGCCGTGAAAGCAGCCATGTTGTGGCACTTCTGCACTCCCTTTGGGATGCCTTTGGCAGATGAAGTAAGCCTGGAACTCAGGGCTTCCTGGTTAAAGAAATCCAAGCCCTAGGCTGAACCCTAACCCTAACCCTAGGCAGATAAATCAGCCTAGGTATAGGGATGGTGCCAAGGAAAAAGCTGTGAAAGCTGCCATGTTGTTGCACTTTTGTACTCCCCTTGGGATGCCTTGAACAGCTGCAGTGTGCCTGGAGCCCAGGGCTTCCTAGTTTTAAAAATCCTAGCCCTAGGCCTAAGCCTAACAGTAACCCTGGGAAAGTAAATCAGCCTGATGTTAGGCTTCTTGCCAAGGAAAAAGCCGTGAAAGCAGCCATGTTGTGGCACTTTTGCACTCCCTTTTGGATGCCTTTCACAGCTCCAGTGTGCCTGGAACTCAGGGCTTCCTGCTTTTAAAAATCCTAGCCCTAGGCCGAACCCCAACCCTAAGACGAGAAAGGCAAATCAGCCAGGAATTAGGCATGTCCCCAAGGAAAAAGCTGTGGAGGCAGGCATGTTGTGGTACTTTTGCGCTCTTCTTGGCTAGTCCTTCGCAGCTGCTGTGTTCTTGGAACTCAGGGCTTTCTGGTTAATAGAACCCTTACCCTAGGTGTAACTCAAACCTTAACCCTAGGAAGGAAAATCAGCCTATGGTTCGGGATGGTCTCATGGAAATATCAGTGGTGGCAGCCAAGTTGCGTCACTTTTGCGCTCCCCTTGGGATGCCTTTCACAGCTGCAGTGTGCCTGGAGCCCAGGGCTTCCTGGTTTTAAAAGTCCTAGGCCTAAGCCTAACAGTAACCCTAGGAAGGTAAATCAGCCGGGTATTAGGGTTCTTCCTAAGGGAAAAGCCGTGAAAGCAGCCATGTTGTGGCACTTCTGCACTCCCTTTGGGATGCCTTTGGCAGATGAAGTAAGCCTGGAACTCAGGGCTTCCTGGTTAAAGAAATCCAAGCCCTAGGCTGAACCCTAACCCTAACCCTAGGCAGATAAATCAGCCTAGGTATAGGGATGGTGCCAAGGAAAAAGCTGTGAAAGCTGCCATGTTGTTGCACTTTTGTACTCCCCTTGGGATGCCTTGAACAGCTGCAGTGTGCCTGGAGCTAAGGGCTTCCTAGTTTCAAAAATCCTAGCCCTAGGCCTAAGCCTAACAGTAACCCTGGGAAGGCAAATCAGCCTGGTGTTAGGCTTCTTGCCAAGGAAAAAGCCGTGAAAGCAGCCATGTTGTGGCACTTTTGCACTCCCTTTTGGATGCCTTTCACAGCTCCAGTGTGCCTGGAACTCAGGGCTTCCTGCTTTTAAAAATCCTAGCCCTAGGCCGAACCCCAACCCTAAGACGAGAAAGGCAAATCAGCCAGGAATTAGGCATGTCCCCAAGGAAAAAGCTGTGGAGGCAGGCATGTTGTGGTACTTTTGCGCTCTTCTTGGCTAGTCCTTCGCAGCTGCTGTGTTCTTGGAACTCAGGGCTTTCTGGTTAATAGAACCCTTACCCTAGGCGTAACTCAAACCTTAACCCTAGGAAGGAAAATCAACCTATGGTTCGGGATGGTCTCATGGAAATATCAGTGGTGGCAGCCAAGTTGCGTCACTTTTGCGCTCCCCTTGGGATGCCTTTCACAGCTGCAGTGTGCCTGGAGCCCAGGGCTTCCTGGTTTTAAAAGTCCTAGGCCTAAGCCTAACAGTAACCCTAGGAAGGTAAATCAGCCGGGTATTAGGGTTCTTCCTAAGGGAAAAGCCGTGAAAGCAGCCATGTTGTGGCACTTCTGCACTCCCTTTGGGATGCCTTTGGCAGATGAAGTAAGCCTGGAACTCAGGGCTTCCTGGTTAAAAAAATTCAAGCCCTAGGCTGAACCCTAACCCTAACCCTAGGCAGATAAATCAGCCTAGGTATAGGGATGGTGCCAAGGAAAAAGCTGTGAAAGCTGCCATGTTGTTGCACTTTTGTACTCCCCTTGGGATGCCTTGAACAGCTGCAGTGTGCCTGGAGCTAAGGGCTTCCTAGTTTCAAAAATCCTAGCCCTAGGCCTAAGCCTAACAGTAACCCTGGGAAGGTAAATCAGCCTGATGTTAGGCTTCTTGCCAAGGAAAAAGCCGTGAAAGCAGCCATGTTGTGGCACTTCTGCACTCCCTTTGGGATGCCTTTGGCAGATGAAGTAAGCCTGGAACTCAGGGCTTCCTGGTTAAAGAAATCCAAGCCCTAGGCTGAACCCTAACCCTAACCCTAGGCAGATAAATCAGCCTAGGTATAGGGATGGTGCCAAGGAAAAAGCTGTGAAAGCTGCCATGTTGTTGCACTTTTGTACTCCCCTTGGGATGCCTTGAACAGCTGCAGTGTGCCTGGAGCTAAGGGCTTCCTAGTTTCAAAAATCCTAGCCCTAGGCCTACGCCTAACAGTAACCCTGGGAAAGTAAATCAGCCTGGTATTAGGCTTCTTGCCAAGGAAAAAGCTGTGAAAGCTGCCATGTTGTTGCACTTTTGTACTCCCCTTGGGATGCCTTGAACAGCTGCTGTGTGCCTGGAGCCCAGGGCTTCCTAGTTTCAAAAATCCTAGCCCTAGGCCTAAGCCTAACAGTAACCCTGGGAAAGTAAATCAGCCTGGTGTTAGGCTTCTTGCCAAGGAAAAAGCCGTGAAAGCAGCCATGTTGTGGCACTTTTGCACTCCCTTTTGGATGCCTTTCACAGCTCCAGTGTGCCTGGAACTCAGGGCTTCCTGCTTTTAAAAATCCTAGCCCTAGGCCGAACCCCAACCCTAAGACGAGAAAGGCAAATCAGCCAGGAATTAGGCATGTCCCCAAGGAAAAAGCTGTGGAGGCAGGCATGTTGTGGTACTTTTGCGCTCTTCTTGGCTAGTCCTTCGCAGCTGCTGTGTTCTTGGAACTCAGGGCTTTCTGGTTAATAGAACCCTTACCCTAGGCGTAACTCAAACCTTAACCCTAGGAAGGAAAATCAACCTATGGTTCGGGATGGTCTCATGGAAATATCAGTGGTGGCAGCCAAGTTGCGTCACTTTTGCGCTCCCCTTGGGATGCCTTTCTCAGCTGCAGTGTGCCTGGAGCCCAGGGCTTCCTGGTTTTAAAAGTCCTAGGCCTAAGCCTAACAGTAACCCTAGGAAGGTAAATCAGCCGGGTATTAGGGTTCTTCCTAAGGGAAAAGCCGTGAAAGCAGCCATGTTGTGGCACTTCTGCACTCCCTTTGGGATGCCTTTGGCAGATGAAGTAAGCCTGGAACTCAGGGCTTCCTGGTTAAAGAAATTCAAGCCCTAGGCTGAACCCTAACCCTAACCCTAGGCAGATAAATCAGCCTAGGTATAGGGATGGTGCCAAGGAAAAAGCTGTGAAAGCTGCCATGTTGTTGCACTTTTGTACTCCCCTTGGGATGCCTTGAACAGCTGCAGTGTGCCTGGAGCTAAGGGCTTCCTAGTTTCAAAAATCCTAGCCCTAGGCCTAAGCCTAACAGTAACCCTGGGAAGGTAAATCAGCCTGATGTTAGGCTTCTTGCCAAGGAAAAAGCCGTGAAAGCAGCCATGTTGTGGCACTTCTGCACTCCCTTTGGGATGCCTTTGGCAGATGAAGTAAGCCTGGAACTCAGGGCTTCCTAGTTAAAGAAATCCAAGCCCTAGGCTGAACCCTAACCCTAACCCTAGGCAGATAAATCAGCCTAGGTATAGGGATGGTGCCAAGGAAAAAGCTGTGAAAGCTGCCATGTTGTTGCACTTTTGTACTCCCCTTGGGATGCCTTGAACAGCTGCAGTGTGCCTGGAGCTAAGGGCTTCCTAGTTTCAAAAATCCTAGCCCTAGGCCTACGCCTAACAGTAACCCTGGGAAAGTAAATCAGCCTGGTGTTAGGCTTCTTGCCAAGGAAAAAGCTGTGAAAGCTGCCATGTTGTTGCACTTTTGTACTCCCCTTGGGATGCCTTGAACAGCTGCTGTGTGCCTGGAGCTAAGGGCTTCCTAGTTTCAAAAATCCTAGCCCTAGGCCTAAGCCTAACAGTAACCCTGGGAAAGTAAATCAGCCTGGTGTTAGGCTTCTTGCCAAGGAAAAAGCCGTGAAAGCAGCCATGTTGTGGCACTTTTGCACTCCCTTTTGGATGCCTTTCACAGCTCCAGTGTGCCTGGAACTCAGGGCTTCCTGCTTTTAAAAATCCTAGCCCTAGGCCGAACCCCAACCCTAAGACGAGAAAGGCAAATCAGCCAGGAATTAGGCATGTCCCCAAGGAAAAAGCTGTGGAGGCAGGCATGTTGTGGTACTTTTGCGCTCTTCTTGGCTAGTCCTTCGCAGCTGCTGTGTTCTTGGAACTCAGGGCTTTCTGGTTAATAGAACCCTTACCCTAGGCGTAACTCAAACCTTAACCCTAGGAAGGAAAATCAGCCTATGGTTCGGGATGGTCTCATGGAAATATCAGTGGTGGCAGCCAAGTTGCGTCACTTTTGCGCTCTCCTTGGGATGCCTTTTGCAGCTGCAGTGTGCCTGGAGCCCAGGGCTTCCTGGTTTTAAAAGTCCTAGGCCTAAGCCTAACAGTAACCCTAGGAAGGTAAATCAGCCGGGTATTAGGGTTCTTCCTAAGGGAAAAGCCGTGAAAGCAGCCATGTTGTGGCACTTCTGCACTCCCTTTGGGATGCCTTTGGCAGATGAAGTAAGCCTGGAACTCAGGGCTTCCTGGTAAAAAAAATTCAAGCCCTCGGCTGAACCCTAACCCTAACCCTAGGCAGATAAATCAGCCCAGGTATAGGGATGGTGCCAAGGAAAAAGCTGTGAAAGCTGCCATGTTGTTGCACTTTTGTACTCCCCTTGGGATGCCTTGAACAGCTGCAGTGTGCCTGGAGCTAAGGGCTTCCTAGTTTCAAAAATCCTAGCCCTAGGCCTAAGCCTAACAGTAACCCTGGGAAAGTAAATCAGCCTGATGTTAGGCTTCTTGCCAAGGAAAAAGCCGTGAAAGCAGCCATGTTGTGGCACTTCTGCACTCCCTTTGGGATGCCTTTCACAGCTCCAGTGTGCCTGGAACTCAGGGCTTCCTGATTTTAAAAATCCTAGCCCTAGGCCGAACCCCAACCCTAAGACGAGAAAGGCAAATCAGCCAGGAATTAGGCATGTCCCCAAGGAAAAAGCTGTGGAGGCAGGCATGTTGTGGTACTTTTGCGCTCTTCTTGGCTAGTCCTTCGCAGCTGCTGTGTTCTTGGAACTCAGGGCTTTCTGGTTAATAGAACCCTTACCCTAGGCGTAACTCAAACCTTAACCCTAGGAAGGAAAATCATCCTATGGTTCGGGATGGTCTCATGGAAATATCAGTGGTGGCAGCCAAGTTGCGTCACTTTTGCGCTGCCCTTGGGATGCCTTTCACAGCTGCAGTGTGCCTGGAGCCCAGGGCTTCCTGGTTTTAAAAGTCCTAGGCCTAAGCCTAACAGTAACCCTAGGAAGGTAAATCAGCCGGGTATTAGGGTTCTTCCTAAGGGAAAAGCCGTGAAAGCAGCCATGTTGTGGCACTTCTGCACTCCCTTTGGGATGCCTTTGGCAGATGAAGTAAGCCTGGAACTCAGGGCTTCCTGGTTAAAAAAAATTCAAGCCCTAGGCTGAACCCTAACCCTAACCCTAGGCAGATAAATCAGCCTAGGTATAGGGATGGTGCCAAGGAAAAAGCTGTGAAAGCTGCCATGTTGTTGCACTTTTGTACTCCCCTTGGGATGCCTTGAACAGCTGCAGTGTGCCTGGAGCCCAGGGCTTCCTAGTTTTAAAAATCCTAGCCCTAGGCCTAAGCCTAACAGTAACCCTGGGAAGGCAAATCAGCCTGGTGTTAGGCTTCTTGCCAAGGAAAAAGCCGTGAAAGCAGCCATGTTGTGGCACTTTTGCACTCCCTTTTGGATGCCTTTCACAGCTCCAGTGTGCCTGGAACTCAGGGCTTCCTGCTTTTAAAAATCCTAGCCCTAGGCCGAACCCCAACCCTAAGACGAGAAAGGCAAATCAGCCAGGAATTAGGCATGTCCCCAAGGAAAAAGCTGTGGAGGCAGGCATGTTGTGGTACTTTTGCGCTCTTCTTGGCTAGTCCTTCGCAGCTGCTGTGTTCTTGGAACTCAGGGCTTTCTGGTTAATAGAACCCTTACCCTAGGCGTAACTCAAACCTTAACCCTAGGAAGGAAAATCAACCTATGGTTCGGGATGGTCTCATGGAAATATCAGTGGTGGCAGCCAAGTTGCGTCACTTTTGCGCTCCCCTTGGGATGCCTTTCACAGCTGCAGTGTGCCTGGAGCCCAGGGCTTCCTGGTTTTAAAAGTCCTAGGCCTAAGCCTAACAGTAACCCTAGGAAGGTAAATCAGCCGGGTATTAGGGCTCTTCCTAAGGGAAAAGCCGTGAAAGCAGCCATGTTGTGGCACTTCTGCACTCCCTTTGGGATGCCTTTGGCAGATGAAGTAAGCCTGGAACTCAGGGCTTCCTGGTTAAAGAAATTCAAGCCCTAGGCTGAACCCTAACCCTAACCCTAGGCAGATAAATCAGCCTAGGTATAGGGATGGTGCCAAGGAAAAAGCTGTGAAAGCTGCCATGTTGTTGCACTTTTGTACTCCCCTTGGGATGCCTTGAACAGCTGCAGTGTGCCTGGAGCTAAGGGCTTCCTAGTTTTAAAAATCCTAGCCCTAGGCCTAAGCCTAACAGTAACCCTGGGAAGGTAAGTCAGCCTGGTGTTAGGCGTCTTGCCAAGGAACAAGCCGTGAAAGCAGCCATGTTGTGGCACTTTTGCAATCCCTTTTGGATGCCTTTCACAGCTCCAGTGTGCCTGGAACTCAGGGCTTCCTGCTTTTAAAAATCCTAGCCCTAGGCCGAACCCCAACCCTATGACGAGAAAGGCAAATCAGCCAGGAATTAGGCATGTCCCCAAGGAAAAAGCTGTGGAGGCAGGCATGTTGTGGTACTTTTGCGCTCTTCTTGGCTAGTCCTTCGCAGCTGCTGTGTTCTTGGAACTCAGGGCTTTCTGGTTAATAGAACCCTTACCCTAGGCGTAACTCAAACCTTAACCCTAGGAAGGAAAATCAGCCTATGGTTCGGGATGGTCTCATGGAAATATCAGTGGTGGCAGCCAAGTTGCGTCACTTTTGCGCTCCCCTTTGGATGCCTTTCGCAGCTGCAGTGTGCCTGGAGCCCAGGGCTTCCTGGTTTTAAAAGTCCTAGGCCTAAGCCTAACAGTAACCCTAGGAAGGTAAATCAGCCGGGTATTAGGGTTCTTCCTAAGGGAAAAGCCGTGAAAGCAGCCATGTTGTGGCACTTCTGCACTCCCTTTGGGATGCCTTTGGCAGATGAAGTAAGCCTGGAACTCAGGGCTTCCTGGTTAAAAAAAATTCAAGCCCTAGGCTGAACCCTAACCCTAACCCTAGGCAGATAAATCAGCCTAGGTATAGGGATGGTGCCAAGGAAAAAGCTGTGAAAGCTGCCATGTTGTTGCACTTTTGTACTCCCCTTGGGATGCCTTGAACAGCTGCAGTGTGCCTGGAGCCCAGGGCTTCCTAGTTTTAAAAATCCTAGCCCTAGGCCTAAGCCTAACAGTAACCCTGGGAAGGCAAATCAGCCTGGTGTTAGGCTTCTTGCCAAGGAAAAAGCCGTGAAAGCAGCCATGTTGTGGCACTTTTGCACTCCCTTTTGGATGCCTTTCACAGCTCCAGTGTGCCTGGAACTCAGGGCTTCCTGCTTTTAAAAATCCTAGCCCTAGGCCGAACCCCAACCCTAAGACGAGAAAGGCAAATCAGCCAGGAATTAGGCATGTCCCCAAGGAAAAAGCTGTGGAGGCAGGCATGTTGTGGTACTTTTGCGCTCTTCTTGGCTAGTCCTTCGCAGCTGCTGTGTTCTTGGAACTCAGGGCTTTCTGGTTAATAGAACCCTTACCCTAGGCGTAACTCAAACCTTAACCCTAGGAAGGAAAATCAACCTATGGTTCGGGATGGTCTCATGGAAATATCAGTGGTGGCAGCCAAGTTGCGTCACTTTTGCGCTCCCCTTGGGATGCCTTTCACAGCTGCAGTGTGCCTGGAGCCCAGGGCTTCCTGGTTTTAAAAGTCCTAGGCCTAAGCCTAACAGTAACCCTAGGAAGGTAAATCAGCCGGGTATTAGGGCTCTTCCTAAGGGAAAAGCCGTGAAAGCAGCCATGTTGTGGCACTTCTGCACTCCCTTTGGGATGCCTTTGGCAGATGAAGTAAGCCTGGAACTCAGGGCTTCCTGGTTAAAGAAATTCAAGCCCTAGGCTGAACCCTAACCCTAACCCTAGGCAGATAAATCAGCCTAGGTATAGGGATGGTGCCAAGGAAAAAGCTGTGAAAGCTGCCATGTTGTTGCACTTTTGTACTCCCCTTGGGATGCCTTGAACAGCTGCAGTGTGCCTGGAGCTAAGGGCTTCCTAGTTTTAAAAATCCTAGCCCTAGGCCTAAGCCTAACAGTAACCCTGGGAAGGTAAGTCAGCCTGGTGTTAGGCGTCTTGCCAAGGAACAAGCCGTGAAAGCAGCCATGTTGTGGCACTTTTGCAATCCCTTTTGGATGCCTTTCACAGCTCCAGTGTGCCTGGAACTCAGGGCTTCCTGCTTTTAAAAATCCTAGCCCTAGGCCGAACCCCAACCCTATGACGAGAAAGGCAAATCAGCCAGGAATTAGGCATGTCCCCAAGGAAAAAGCTGTGGAGGCAGGCATGTTGTGGTACTTTTGCGCTCTTCTTGGCTAGTCCTTCGCAGCTGCTGTGTTCTTGGAACTCAGGGCTTTCTGGTTAATAGAACCCTTACCCTAGGCGTAACTCAAACCTTAACCCTAGGAAGGAAAATCAGCCTATGGTTCGGGATGGTCTCATGGAAATATCAGTGGTGGCAGCCAAGTTGCGTCACTTTTGCGCTCCCCTTTGGATGCCTTTCGCAGCTGCAGTGTGCCTGGAGCCCAGGGCTTCCTGGTTTTAAAAGTCCTAGGCCTAAGCCTAACAGTAACCCTAGGAAGGTAAATCAGCCGGGTATTAGGGTTCTTCCTAAGGGAAAAGCCGTGAAAGCAGCCATGTTGTGGCACTTCTGCACTCCCTTTGGGATGCCTTTGGCAGATGAAGTAAGCCTGGAACTCAGGGCTTCCTGGTTAAAAAAATTCAAGCCCTAGGCTGAACCCTAACCCTAACCCTAGGCAGATAAATCAGCCCAGGTATAGGGATGGTGCTAAGGAAAAAGCTGTGAAAGCTGCCATGTTGTTGCACTATTGTACTCCCCTTGGGATGCCTTGAACAGCTGCAGTGTGCCTGGAGCTAAGGGCTTCCTAGTTTCAAAAATCCTAGCCCTAGGCCTAAGCCTAACAGTAACCGTGGGAAAGTAAATCAGCCTGGTGTTAGGCTTCTTGCCAAGGAAAAAGCCGTGAAAGCAGCCATGTTGTGGCACTTCTGCACTCCCTTTGGGATGCCTTTGGCAGATGAAGTAAGCCTGGAACTCAGGGCTTCCTGGTTAAAGAAATCCAAGCCCTAGGCTGAACCCTAACCCTAACCCTAGGCAGATAAATCAGCCTAGGTATAGGGATGGTGCCAAGGAAAAAGCTGTGAAAGCTGCCATGTTGTTGCACTTTTGTACTCCCCTTGGGATGCCTTGAACAGCTGCAGTGTGCCTGGAGCTAAGGGCTTCCTAGTTTCAAAAATCCTAGCCCTAGGCCTAAGCCTAACAGTAACCCTGGGAAAGTAAATCAGCCTGGTGTTAGGCTTCTTGCCAAGGAAAAAGCCGTGAAAGCAGCCATGTTGTGGCACTTTTGCACTCCCTTTTGGATGGCTTTCACAGCTCCAGTGTGCCTGGAACTCAGGGCTTCCTGATTTTAAAAATCCTAGCCCTAGGCCGAACCCCAACCCTAAGACGAGAAAGGCAAATCAGCCAGGAATTAGGCATGTCCCCAAGGAAAAAGCTGTGGAGGCAGGCATGTTGTGGTACTTTTGCGCTCTTCTTGGCTAGTCCTTCGCAGCTGCTGTGTTCTTGGAACTCAGGGCTTTCTGGTTAATAGACCCTTACCCTAGGCGTAACTCAAACCTTAACCCTAGGAAGGAAAATCAGCCTATGGTTCGGGATGGTCTCATGGAAATATCAGTGGTGGCAGCCAAGTTGCGTCACTTTTGCGCTCCCCTTGGGATGCCTTTCACAGCTGCAGTGTGCCTGGAGCCCAGGGCTTCCTGGTTTTAAAAGTCCTAGGCCTAAGCCTAACAGTAACCCTAGGAAGGTAAATCAGCCGGGTATTAGGGCTCTTCCTAAGGGAAAAGCCGTGAAAGCAGCCATGTTGTGGCACTTCTGCACTCCCTTTGGGATGCCTTTGGCAGATGAAGTAAGCCTGGAACTCAGGGCTTCCTGGTTAAAGAAATTCAAGCCCTAGGCTGAACCCTAACCCTAACCCTAGGCAGATAAATCAGCCTAGGTATAGGGATGGTGCCAAGGAAAAAGCTGTGAAAGCTGCCATGTTGTTGCACTTTTGTACTCCCCTTGGGATGCCTTGAACAGCTGCAGTGTGCCTGGAGCTAAGGGCTTCCTAGTTTTAAAAATCCTAGCCCTAGGCCTAAGCCTAACAGTAACCCTGGGAAGGTAAGTCAGCCTGGTGTTAGGCGTCTTGCCAAGGAACAAGCCGTGAAAGCAGCCATGTTGTGGCACTTTTGCAATCCCTTTTGGATGCCTTTCACAGCTCCAGTGTGCCTGGAACTCAGGGCTTCCTGCTTTTAAAAATCCTAGCCCTAGGCCGAACCCCAACCCTATGACGAGAAAGGCAAATCAGCCAGGAATTAGGCATGTCCCCAAGGAAAAAGCTGTGGAGGCAGGCATGTTGTGGTACTTTTGCGCTCTTCTTGGCTAGTCCTTCGCAGCTGCTGTGTTCTTGGAACTCAGGGCTTTCTGGTTAATAGAACCCTTACCCTAGGCGTAACTCAAACCTTAACCCTAGGAAGGAAAATCAGCCTATGGTTCGGGATGGTCTCATGGAAATATCAGTGGTGGCAGCCAAGTTGCGTCACTTTTGCGCTCCCCTTTGGATGCCTTTCGCAGCTGCAGTGTGCCTGGAGCCCAGGGCTTCCTGGTTTTAAAAGTCCTAGGCCTAAGCCTAACAGTAACCCTAGGAAGGTAAATCAGCCGGGTATTAGGGTTCTTCCTAAGGGAAAAGCCGTGAAAGCAGCCATGTTGTGGCACTTCTGCACTCCCTTTGGGATGCCTTTGGCAGATGAAGTAAGCCTGGAACTCAGGGCTTCCTGGTTAAAAAAATTCAAGCCCTAGGCTGAACCCTAACCCTAACCCTAGGCAGATAAATCAGCCCAGGTATAGGGATGGTGCTAAGGAAAAAGCTGTGAAAGCTGCCATGTTGTTGCACTATTGTACTCCCCTTGGGATGCCTTGAACAGCTGCAGTGTGCCTGGAGCTAAGGGCTTCCTAGTTTCAAAAATCCTAGCCCTAGGCCTAAGCCTAACAGTAACCGTGGGAAAGTAAATCAGCCTGGTGTTAGGCTTCTTGCCAAGGAAAAAGCCGTGAAAGCAGCCATGTTGTGGCACTTCTGCACTCCCTTTGGGATGCCTTTGGCAGATGAAGTAAGCCTGGAACTCAGGGCTTCCTGGTTAAAGAAATCCAAGCCCTAGGCTGAACCCTAACCCTAACCCTAGGCAGATAAATCAGCCTAGGTATAGGGATGGTGCCAAGGAAAAAGCTGTGAAAGCTGCCATGTTGTTGCACTTTTGTACTCCCCTTGGGATGCCTTGAACAGCTGCAGTGTGCCTGGAGCTAAGGGCTTCCTAGTTTCAAAAATCCTAGCCCTAGGCCTAAGCCTAACAGTAACCCTGGGAAAGTAAATCAGCCTGGTGTTAGGCTTCTTGCCAAGGAAAAAGCCGTGAAAGCAGCCATGTTGTGGCACTTTTGCACTCCCTTTTGGATGGCTTTCACAGCTCCAGTGTGCCTGGAACTCAGGGCTTCCTGATTTTAAAAATCCTAGCCCTAGGCCGAACCCCAACCCTAAGACGAGAAAGGCAAATCAGCCAGGAATTAGGCATGTCCCCAAGGAAAAAGCTGTGGAGGCAGGCATGTTGTGGTACTTTTGCGCTCTTCTTGGCTAGTCCTTCGCAGCTGCTGTGTTCTTGGAACTCAGGGCTTTCTGGTTAATAGACCCTTACCCTAGGCGTAACTCAAACCTTAACCCTAGGAAGGAAAATCAGCCTATGGTTCGGGATGGTCTCATGGAAATATCAGTGGTGGCAGCCAAGTTGCGTCACTTTTGCGCTCCCCTTGGGATGCCTTTCACAGCTGCAGTGTGCCTGGAGCCCAGGGCTTCCTGGTTTTAAAAGTCCTAGGCCTAAGCCTAACAGTAACCCTAGGAAGGTAAATCAGCCGGGTATTAGGGCTCTTCCTAAGGGAAAAGCCGTGAAAGCAGCCATGTTGTGGCACTTCTGCACTCCCTTTGGGATGCCTTTGGCAGATGAAGTAAGCCTGGAACTCAGGGCTTCCTGGTTAAAGAAATTCAAGCCCTAGGCTGAACCCTAACCCTAACCCTAGGCAGATAAATCAGCCTAGGTATAGGGATGGTGCCAAGGAAAAAGCTGTGAAAGCTGCCATGTTGTTGCACTTTTGTACTCCCCTTGGGATGCCTTGAACAGCTGCAGTGTGCCTGGAGCTAAGGGCTTCCTAGTTTTAAAAATCCTAGCCCTAGGCCTAAGCCTAACAGTAACCCTGGGAAGGTAAGTCAGCCTGGTGTTAGGCGTCTTGCCAAGGAACAAGCCGTGAAAGCAGCCATGTTGTGGCACTTTTGCAATCCCTTTTGGATGCCTTTCACAGCTCCAGTGTGCCTGGAACTCAGGGCTTCCTGCTTTTAAAAATCCTAGCCCTAGGCCGAACCCCAACCCTATGACGAGAAAGGCAAATCAGCCAGGAATTAGGCATGTCCCCAAGGAAAAAGCTGTGGAGGCAGGCATGTTGTGGTACTTTTGCGCTCTTCTTGGCTAGTCCTTCGCAGCTGCTGTGTTCTTGGAACTCAGGGCTTTCTGGTTAATAGAACCCTTACCCTAGGCGTAACTCAAACCTTAACCCTAGGAAGGAAAATCAGCCTATGGTTCGGGATGGTCTCATGGAAATATCAGTGGTGGCAGCCAAGTTGCGTCACTTTTGCGCTCCCCTTTGGATGCCTTTCGCAGCTGCAGTGTGCCTGGAGCCCAGGGCTTCCTGGTTTTAAAAGTCCTAGGCCTAAGCCTAACAGTAACCCTAGGAAGGTAAATCAGCCGGGTATTAGGGTTCTTCCTAAGGGAAAAGCCGTGAAAGCAGCCATGTTGTGGCACTTCTGCACTCCCTTTGGGATGCCTTTGGCAGATGAAGTAAGCCTGGAACTCAGGGCTTCCTGGTTAAAAAAATTCAAGCCCTAGGCTGAACCCTAACCCTAACCCTAGGCAGATAAATCAGCCCAGATATAGGGATGGTGCTAAGGAAAAAGCTGTGAAAGCTGCCATGTTGTTGCACTATTGTACTCCCCTTGGGATGC
Source organism: Ammospiza caudacuta (assembly GCF_027887145.1). Taxonomy (NCBI): domain Eukaryota; kingdom Metazoa; phylum Chordata; class Aves; order Passeriformes; family Passerellidae; genus Ammospiza; species Ammospiza caudacuta. The sequence continues at coordinate 89,802 of NW_026682988.1, forward strand.
CTTGAACAGCTGCAGTGTGCCTGGAGCTAAGGGCTTCCTAGTTTCAAAAATCCTAGCCCTAGGCCTAAGCCTAACAGTAACCCTGGGAAAGTAAATCAGCCTGATGTTAGGCTTCTTGCCAAGGAAAAAGCCGTGAAACAGCCATGTTGTGGCACTTCTGCACTCCCTTTGGGATGCCTTTGGCAGATGAAGTAAGCCTGGAACTCAGGGCTTCCTGGTTAAAGAAATCCAAGCCCTAGGCTGAACCCTAACCCTAACCCTAGGCAGATAAATCAGCCTAGGTATAGGGATGGTGCCAAGGAAAAAGCTGTGAAAGCTGCCATGTTGTTGCACTTTTGTACTCCCCTTGGGATGCCTTGAACAGCTGCTGTGTGCCTGGAGCTAAGGGCTTCCTAGTTTCAAAAATCCTAGCCCTAGGCCTAAGCCTAACAGTAACCCTGGGAAAGTAAATCAGCCTGGTGTTAGGCTTCTTGCCAAGGAAAAAGCCGTGAAAGCAGCCATGTTGTGGCACTTTTGCACTCCCTTTTGGATGGCTTTCACAGCTCCAGTGTGCCTGGAACTCAGGGCTTCCTGATTTTAAAAATCCTAGCCCTAGGCCGAACCCCAACCCTAAGACGAGAAAGGCAAATCAGCCAGGAATTAGGCATGTCCCCAAGGAAAAAGCTGTGGAGGCAGGCATGTTGTGGTACTTTTGCGCTCTTCTTGGCTAGTCCTTCGCAGCTGCTGTGTTCTTGGAACTCAGGGCTTTCTGGTTAATAGACCCTTACCCTAGGCGTAACTCAAACCTTAACCCTAGGAAGGAAAATCAACCTATGGTTCGGGATGGTCTCATGGAAATATCAGTGGTGGCAGCCAAGTTGCGTCACTTTTGCGCTCCCCTTGGGATGCCTTTCACAGCTGCAGTGTGCCTGGAGCCCAGGGCTTCCTGGTTTTAAAAGTCATAGGCCTAAGCCTAACAGTAACCCTAGGAAGGTAAATCAGCCGGGTATTAGGGTTCTTCCTAAGGGAAAAGCCGTGAAAGCAGCCATGTTGTGGCACTTCTGCACTCCCTTTGGGATGCCTTTGGCAGATGAAGTAAGCCTGGAACTCAGGGCTTCCTGGTTAAAGAAATCCAAGCCCTAGGCTGAACCCTAACCCTAACCCTAGGCAGATAAATCAGCCTAGGTATAGGGATGGTGCCAAGGAAAAAGCTGTGAAAGCTGCCATGTTGTTGCACTTTTGTACTCCCCTTGGGATGCCTTGAACAGCTGCAGTGTGCCTGGAGCCCAGGGCTTCCTAGTTTTAAAAATCCTAGCCCTAGGCCTAAGCCTAACAGTAACCCTGGGAAAGTAAATCAGCCTGATGTTAGGCTTCTTGCCAAGGAAAAAGCCGTGAAAGCAGCCATGTTGTGGCACTTTTGCACTCCCTTTTGGATGCCTTTCACAGCTCCAGTGTGCCTGGAACTCAGGGCTTCCTGCTTTTAAAAGTCCTAGCCCTAGGCCGAACCCCAACCCTAAGACGAGAAAGGCAAATCAGCCAGGAATTAGGCATGTCCCCAAGGAAAAAGCTGTGGAGGCAGGCATGTTGTGGTACTTTTGCGCTCTTCTTGGCTAGTCCTTCGCAGCTGCTGTGTTCTTGGAACTCAGGGCTTTCTGGTTAATAGAACCCTTACCCTAGGCGTAACTCAAACCTTAACCCTAGGAAGGAAAATCAGCCTATGGTTCGGGATGGTCTCATGGAAATATCAGTGGTGGCAGCCAAGTTGCGTCACTTTTGCGCTCCCCTTGGGATGCCTTTCACAGCTGCAGTGTGCCTGGAGCCCAGGGCTTCCTGGTTTTAAAAGTCCTAGGCCTAAGCCTAACAGTAACCCTAGGAAGGTAAATCAGCCGGGTATTAGGGTTCTTCCTAAGGGAAAAGCCGTGAAAGCAGCCATGTTGTGGCACTTCTGCACTCCCTTTGGGATGCCTTTGGCAGATGAAGTAAGCCTGGAACTCAGGGCTTCCTGGTTAAAGAAATCCAAGCCCTAGGCTGAACCCTAACCCTAACCCTAGGCAGATAAATCAGCCTAGGTATAGGGATGGTGCCAAGGAAAAAGCTGTGAAAGCTGCCATGTTGTTGCACTTTTGTACTCCCCTTGGGATGCCTTGAACAGCTGCAGTGTGCCTGGAGCTAAGGGCTTCCTAGTTTCAAAAATCCTAGCCCTAGGCCTAAGCCTAACAGTAACCCTGGGAAGGCAAATCAGCCTGGTGTTAGGCTTCTTGCCAAGGAAAAAGCCGTGAAAGCAGCCATGTTGTGGCACTTTTGCACTCCCTTTTGGATGCCTTTCACAGCTCCAGTGTGCCTGGAACTCAGGGCTTCCTGCTTTTAAAAATCCTAGCCCTAGGCCGAACCCCAACCCTAAGACGAGAAAGGCAAATCAGCCAGGAATTAGGCATGTCCCCAAGGAAAAAGCTGTGGAGGCAGGCATGTTGTGGTACTTTTGCGCTCTTCTTGGCTAGTCCTTCGCAGCTGCTGTGTTCTTGGAACTCAGGGCTTTCTGGTTAATAGAACCCTTACCCTAGGCGTAACTCAAACCTTAACCCTAGGAAGGAAAATCAACCTATGGTTCGGGATGGTCTCATGGAAATATCAGTGGTGGCAGCCAAGTTGCGTCACTTTTGCGCTCCCCTTGGGATGCCTTTCGCAGCTGCAGTGTGCCTGGAGCCCAGGGCTTCCTGGTTTTAAAAGTCCTAGGCCTAAGCCTAACAGTAACCCTAGGAAGGTAAATCAGCCGGGTATTAGGGTTCTTCCTAAGGGAAAAGCCGTAAAAGCAGCCATGTTGTGGCACTTCTGCACTCCCTTTGGGATGCCTTTGGCAGATGAAGTAAGCCTGGAACTCAGGGCTTCCTGGTTAAAAAAATTCAAGCCCTAGGCTGAACCCTAACCCTAACCCTAGGCAGATAAATCAGCCTAGGTATAGGGATGGTGCCAAGGAAAAAGCTGCGAAAGCTGCCATGTTGTTGCACTTTTGTACTCCCCTTGGGATGCCTTGAACAGCTGCAGTGTGCCTGGAGCTAAGGGCTTCCTAGTTTCAAAAATCCTAGCCCTAGGCCTAAGCCTAACAGTAACCCTGGGAAGGTAAATCAGCCTGATGTTAGGCTTCTTGCCAAGGAAAAAGCCGTGAAAGCAGCCATGTTGTGGCACTTCTGCACTCCCTTTGGGATGCCTTTGGCAGATGAAGTAAGCCTGGAACTCAGGGCTTCCTGGTTAAAGAAATCCAAGCCCTAGGCTGAACCCTAACCCTAACCCTAGGCAGATAAATCAGCCTAGGTATAGGGATGGTGCCAAGGAAAAAGCTGTGAAAGCTGCCATGTTGTTGCACTTTTGTACTCCCCTTGGGATGCCTTGAACAGCTGCAGTGTGCCTGGAGCTAAGGGCTTCCTAGTTTCAAAAATCCTAGCCCTAGGCCTAAGCCTAACAGTAACCCTGGGAAAGTAAATCAGCCTGGTGTTAGGCTTCTTGCCAAGGAAAAAGCCGTGAAAGCAGCCATGTTGTGGCACTTTTGCACTCCCTTTTGGATGCCTTTCACAGCTCCAGTGTGCCTGGAACTCAGGGCTTCCTGCTTTTAAAAATCCTAGCCCTAGGCCGAACCCCAACCCTAAGACGAGAAAGGCAAATCAGCCAGGAATTAGGCATGTCCCCAAGGAAAAAGCTGTGGAGGCAGGCATGTTGTGGTACTTTTGCGCTCTTCTTGGCTAGTCCTTCGCAGCTGCTGTGTTCTTGGAACTCAGGGCTTTCTGGTTAATAGAACCCTTACCCTAGGCGTAACTCAAACCTTAACCCTAGGAAGGAAAATCAGCCTATGGTTCGGGATGGTCTCATGGAAATATCAGTGGTGGCAGCCAAGTTGCGTCACTTTTGCGCTCCCCTTGGGATGCCTTTTGCAGCTGCAGTGTGCCTGGAGCCCAGGGCTTCCTGGTTTTAAAAGTCCTAGGCCTAAGCCTAACAGTAACCCTAGGAAGGTAAATCAGCCGGGTATTAGGGTTCTTCCTAAGGGAAAAGCCGTGAAAGCAGCCATGTTGTGGCACTTCTGCACTCCCTTTGGGATGCCTTTGGCAGATGAAGTAAGCCTGGAACTCAGGGCTTCCTGGTTAAAGAAATCCAAGCCCTAGGCTGAAGCCTAACCCTAACCCTAGGCAGATAAATCAGCCTAGGTATAGGGATGGTGCCAAGGAAAAAGCTGTGAAAGCTGCCATGTTGTTGCACTTTTGTACTCCCCTTGGGATGCCTTGAACAGCTGCAGTGTGCCTGGAGCCCAGGGCTTCCTAGTTTCAAAAATCCTAGCCCTAGGCCTAAGCCTAACAGTAACCCTGGGAAAGTAAATCAGCCTGATGTTAGGTTTCTTGCCAAGGAAAAAGCCGTGAAAGCAGCCATGTTGTGGCACTTTTGCACTCCCTTTTGGATGCCTTTCACAGCTCCAGTGTGCCTGGAACTCAGGGCTTCCTGCTTTTAAAAATCCTAGCCCTAGGCCGAACCCCAACCCTAAGACGAGAAAGGCAAATCAGCCAGGAATTAGGCATGTCCCCAAGGAAAAAGCTGTGGAGGCAGGCATGTTGTGGTACTTTTGCGCTCTTCTTGGCTAGTCCTTCGCAGCTGCTGTGTTCTTGGAACTCAGGGCTTTCTGGTTAATAGACCCTTACCCTAGGCGTAACTCAAACCTTAACCCTAGGAAGGAAAATCAGCCTATGGTTCGGGATGGTCTCATGGAAATATCAGTGGTGGCAGCCAAGTTGCGTCACTTTTGCGCTCCCCTTGGGATGCCTTTTGCAGCTGCAGTGTGCCTGGAGCCCAGGGCTTCCTGGTTTTAAAAGTCCTAGGCCTAAGCCTAACAGTAACCCTAGGAAGGTAAATCAGCCGGGTATTAGGGTTCTTCCTAAGGGAAAAGCCGTGAAAGCAGCCATGTTGTGGCACTTCTGCACTCCCTTTGGGATGCCTTTGGCAGATGAAGTAAGCCTGGAACTCAGGGCTTCCTGGTATAAAAATTCAAGCCCTAGGCTGAAGCCTAACCCTAACCCTAGGCAGATAAATCAGCCTAGGTATAGGGATGGTGCCAAGGAAAAAGCTGTGAAAGCTGCCATGTTGTTGCACTTTTGTACTCCCCTTGGGATGCCTTGAACAGCTGCAGTGTGCCTGGAGCCCAGGGCTTCCTAGTTTCAAAAATCCTAGCCCTAGGCCTAAGCCTAACAGTAACCCTGGGAAAGTAAATCAGCCTGATGTTAGGCTTCTTGCCAAGGAAAAAGCCGTGAAACAGCCATGTTGTGGCACTTTTGCACTCCCTTTGGGATGCCTTTGGCAGATGAAGTAAGCCTGGAACTCAGGGCTTCCTGGTTAAAGAAATCCAAGCCCTAGGCTGAACCCTAACCCTAACCCTAGGCAGATAAATCAGCCTAGGTATAGGGATGGTGCCAAGGAAAAAGCTGTGAAAGCTGCCATGTTGTTGCACTTTTGTACTCCCCTTGGGATGCCTTGAACAGCTGCAGTGTGCCTGGAGCTAAGGGCTTCCTAGTTTCAAAAATCCTAGCCCTAGGCCTAAGCCTAACAGTAACCCTGGGAAAGTAAATCAGCCTGGTGTTAGGCTTCTTGCCAAGGAAAAAGCCGTGAAAGCAGCCATGTTGTGGCACTTTTGCACTCCCTTTTGGATGCCTTTCACAGCTCCAGTGTGCCTGGAACTCAGGGCTTCCTGCTTTTAAAAATCCTAGCCCTAGGCCGAACCCCAACCCTAAGACGAGAAAGGCAAATCAGCCAGGAATTAGGCATGTCCCCAAGGAAAAAGCTGTGGAGGCAGGCATGTTGTGGTACTTTTGCGCTCTTCTTGGCTAGTCCTTCGCAGCTGCTGTGTTCTTGGAACTCAGGGCTTTCTGGTTAATAGAACCCTTACCCTAGGCGTAACTCAAACCTTAACCCTAGGAAGGAAAATCAGCCTATGGTTCGGGATGGTCTCATGGAAATATCAGTGGTGGCAGCCAAGTTGCGTCACTTTTGCGCTCCCCTTGGGATGCCTTTTGCAGCTGCAGTGTGCCTGGAGCCCAGGGCTTCCTGGTTTTAAAAGTCCTAGGCCTAAGCCTAACAGTAACCCTAGGAAGGTAAATCAGCCGGGTATTAGGGTTCTTCCTAAGGGAAAAGCCGTGAAAGCAGCCATGTTGTGGCACTTCTGCACTCCCTTTGGGATGCCTTTGGCAGATGAAGTAAGCCTGGAACTCAGGGCTTCCTGGTTAAAGAAATCCAAGCCCTAGGCTGAACCCTAACCCTAACCCTAGGCAGATAAATCAGCCTAGGTATAGGGATGGTGCCAAGGAAAAAGCTGTGAAAGCTGCCATGTTGTTGCACTTTTGTACTCCCCTTGGGATGCCTTGAACAGCTGCAGTGTGCCTGGAGCCCAGGGCTTCCTAGTTTCAAAAATCCTAGCCCTAGGCCTAAGCCTAACAGTAACCCTGGGAAAGTAAATCAGCCTGATGTTAGGTTTCTTGCCAAGGAAAAAGCCGTGAAAGCAGCCATGTTGTGGCACTTTTGCACTCCCTTTTGGATGCCTTTCACAGCTCCAGTGTGCCTGGAACTCAGGGCTTCCTGATTTTAAAAATCCTAGCCCTAGGCCGAACCCCAACCCTAAGACGAGAAAGGCAAATCAGCCAGGAATTAGGCATGTCCCCAAGGAAAAAGCTGTGGAGGCAGGCATGTTGTGGTACTTTTGCGCTCTTCTTGGCTAGTCCTTCGCAGCTGCTGTGTTCTTGGAACTCAGGGCTTTCTGGTTAATAGACCCTTACCCTAGGCGTAACTCAAACCTTAACCCTAGGAAGGAAAATCAGCCTATGGTTCGGGATGGTCTCATGGAAATATCAGTGGTGGCAGCCAAGTTGCGTCACTTTTGCGCTCCCCTTGGGATGCCTTTTGCAGCTGCAGTGTGCCTGGAGCCCAGGGCTTCCTGGTTTTAAAAGTCCTAGGCCTAAGCCTAACAGTAACCCTAGGAAGGTAAATCAGCCGGGTATTAGGGTTCTTCCTAAGGGAAAAGCCGTGAAAGTGTAGGGGCCTGAATATATGTATTGTTATAAAGGAGTCCTTGTGAATATATATATATGTAGTGAGAGTCCTATGTATTAGATAGGTGGGTCCTGTTGCTCTGGATGAGCTACAGCTGTGGGATCCTTGGTTGGGTAGCAGCTGTAGCTCATGAAGGCCTCTGGGATAAAAGGGGGTTGGGTCGAGAGCCCAGAAGGAGCCCCTATGGAAGCCATGAGGAACTGTGCTGCAGAGAGGAGCTGCATAATAGGACCAGCAAGAAGGTATGGACTTTAAGATGGGACTCCAGAAATATGAAATACAATAAGATAACAACAACAATAATGTAGGGGCCTGAATATATGTATTAGGTATGGAATCCCCCGGACAGCCGAGAGCTGTGGCAGCCGGAGAGCTGGGACAGTGGAATATAGGACAGCCGAGAGCTGTGGCAGCCTGAGAGCTGGGACAGATGAAGATAGGACAGCTGAGAGCTGTGGCAGCCTGAGAGCTGGGACAGATATGGATATTGTAACTGTGTAATGGAGAAATTGTTAAAAGAAAAGGGGGGAAATGTAGGGGCCTGAATATATGTATTAGGTATGGAATCCCCCGGACAGCCGAGAGCTGTGGCAGCTGGAGAGCTGGGACAGTGGAAGATAGGACAGCCGAGAGCTGTGGCAGCCTGGGAGCTGGGACAGATATGGATATTGTAACTGTGTAATTGAGAAATTGTTAAAAGAAAAGGGGGGAAATGTAGGGGCCTGAATATATGTATTGTTATAAAGGAGTCCTTGTGAATATATATATGTAGTGAGAGTCCTATGTATTAGATAGGTGGGTCCTGTTGCTCTGGATGAGCTACAGCTGTGGGATCCTTGGTTGGGTAGCAGCTGTAGCTCATGAAGGCCTCTGGGATAAAAGGGGGTTGGGTCGAGAGCCCAGGAGGAGCCCCTATGGAAGCCATGAGGAACTGTGCTGCAGAGAGGAGCTGCATAATAGGACCAGCAAGAAGGTATGGACTTTAAGATGGGACTCCAGAAATATGAAATACAATAAGATAACAACAACATGAAAGCAGCCATGTTGTGGCACTTCTGCACTCCCTTTGGGATGCCTTTGGCAGATGAAGTAAGCCTGGAACTCAGGGCTTCCTGGTTAAAGAAATTCAAGCCCTAGGCTGAACCCTAACCCTAACCCTAGGCAGATAAATCAGCCTAGGTATAGGGATGGTGCCAAGGAAAAAGCTGTGAAAGCTGCCATGTTGTTGCACTTTTGTACTCCCCTTGGGATGCCTTGAACAGCTGCAGTGTGCCTGGAGCTAAGGGCTTCCTAGTTTTAAAAATCCTAGCCCTAGGCCTAAGCCTAACAGTAACCCTGGGAAGGTAAGTCAGCCTGGTGTTAGGCGTCTTGCCAAGGAAAAAGGCGTGAAAGCAGCCATGTTGTGGCACTTCTGCACTCCCTTTGGGATGCCTTTGGCAGATGAAGTAAGCCTGGAACTCAGGGCTTCCTGGTTAAAGAAATCCAAGCCCTAGGCTGAACCCTAACCCTAGGCAGATAAATCAGCCTAGGTATAGGGATGGTGCCAAGGAAAAAGCTGTGAAAGCTGCCATGTTGTTGCACTTTTGTACTCCCTTGGGATGCCTTGAACAGCTGCAGTGTGCCTGGAGCTAAGGGCTTCCTAGTTTCAAAAATCCTAGCCCTAGGCCTAAGCCTAACAGTAACCCTGGGAAAGTAAATCAGCCTGATGTTAGGCTTCTTGCCAAGGAAAAAGCCGTGAAAGCAGCCATGTTGTGGCACTTCTGCACTCCCTTGGGATGCCTTTGGCAGATGAAGTAAGCCTGGAACTCAGGGCTTCCTGGTTAAAGAAATCCAAGCCCTAGGCTGAACCCTAACCCTAACCCTAGGCAGATAAATCAGCCTAGGTATAGGGATGGTGCCAAGGAAAAAGCTGTGAAAGCTGCCATGTTGTTGCACTTTTGTACTCCCCTTGGGATGCCTTGAACAGCTGCAGTGTGCCTGGAGCTAAGGGCTTCCTAGTTTCAAAAATCCTAGCCCTAGGCCTAAGCCTAACAGTAACCCTGGGAAAGTAAATCAGCCTGGTGTTAGGCTTCTTGCCAAGGAAAAAGCTGTGAAAGCTGCCATGTTGTTGCACTTTTGTACTCCCCTTGGGATGCCTTGAACAGCTGCAGTGTGCCTGGAGCCCAGGGCTTCGTAGTTTCAAAAATCCTAGCCCTAGGCCTAAGCCTAACAGTAACCCTGGGAAAGTATGTCAGCCTGGTGTTAGGCTTCTTGCCAAGGAAAAAGCTGTGAAAGCAGCCATGTTGTGGCACTTTTGCACTCCCTTTTGGATGCCTTTCACAGCTCCAGTGTGCCTGGAACTCAGGGCTTCCTGATTTTAAAAATCCTAGCCCTAGGCCGAACCCCAACCCTAAGACGAGAAAGGCAAATCAGCCAGGAATTAGGCATGTCCCCAAGGAAAAAGCTGTGGAGGCAGGCATGTTGTGCTACTTTTGCGCTCTTCTTGGCTAGTCCTTCGCAGCTGCTGTGTTCTTGGAACTCAGGGCTTTCTGGTTAATAGACCCTTACCCTAGGCGTAACTCAAACCTTAACCCTAGGAAGGAAAATCAACCTATGTTTCGGGATGGTCTCATGGAAATATCAGTGGTGGCAGCCAAGTTGCGTCACTTTTGCGCTCCCCTTGGGATGCCTTTCGCAGCTGCAGTGTGCCTGGAGCCCAGGGCTTCCTGGTTTTAAAAGTCCTAGGCCTAAGCCTAACAGTAACCCTAGGAAGGTAAATCAGCCGGGTATTAGGGTTCTTCCTAAGGGAAAAGCCGTGAAAGTGTAGGGGCCTGAATATATGTATTGTTATAAAGGAGTCCTTGTGAATATATATATATGTAGTGAGAGTCCTATGTATTAGATAGGTGGGTCCTGTTGCTCTGGATGAGCTACAGCTGTGGGATCCTTGGTTGGGTAGCAGCTGTAGCTCATGAAGGCCTCTGGGATAAAAGGGGGTTGGGTCGAGAGCCCAGAAGGAGCCCCTATGGAAGCCATGAGGAACTGTGCTGCAGAGAGGAGCTGCATAATAGGACCAGCAAGAAGGTATGGACTTTAAGATGGGACTCCAGAAATATGAAATACAATAAGATAACAACAACAATTGGTGACCGCGACGTGATAAAGAACATGCAGCCAAGGAGAAGGTATGGACTCCCCTGGACAGCCGAGAGCTGTGGCAGCCGGAGAGCTGGGACAGTGGAAGATAGGACAGCTGAGAGCTGTGGCAGCCTGAGAGCTGGGACAGATATGGATATTGTAACTGTGTAATGGAGAAATTGTTAAAAGAAAAGGGGGGAAATGTAGGGGCCTGAATATATGTATTAGGTATGGAATCCCCCGGACAGCTGAGAGCTGTGGCAGCCGGAGAGCTGGGACAGTGGAAGATAGGACAGCCGAGAGCTGTGGCAGCCTGGGAGCTGGGACAGATATGGATATTGTAACTGTGTAATTGAGAAATTGTTAAAAGAAAAGGGGGGAAATGTAGGGGCCTGAATATATGTATTGTTATAAAGGAGTCCTTGTGAATATATATATATGTAGTGAGAGTCCTATGTATTAGATAGGTGGGTCCTGTTGCTCTGGATGAGCTACAGCTGTGGGATCCTTGGTTGGGTAGCAGCTGTAGCTCATGAAGGCCTCTGGGATAAAAGGGGGTTGGGTCGAGAGCCCAGAAGGAGCCCCTATGGAAGCCATGAGGAACTGTGCTGCAGAGAGGAGCTGCATAATAGGACCAGCAAGAAGGTATGGACTTTAAGATGGGACTCCAGAAATATGAAATACAATAAGATAACAACAACAATAATGTAGGGGCCTGAATATATGTATTAGGTATGGAATCCCCCGGACAGCCGAGAGCTGTGGCAGCCGGAGAGCTGGGACAGTGGAATATAGGACAGCCGAGAGCTGTGGCAGCCTGAGAGCTGGGACAGATGAAGATAGGACAGCTGAGAGCTGTGGCAGCCTGAGAGCTGGGACAGATATGGATATTGTAACTGTGTAATGGAGAAATTGTTAAAAGAAAAGGGGGGAAATGTAGGGGCCTGAATATATGTATTAGGTATGGAATCCCCCGGACAGCCGAGAGCTGTGGCAGCTGGAGAGCTGGGACAGTGGAAGATAGGACAGCCGAGAGCTGTGGCAGCCTGGGAGCTGGGACAGATATGGATATTGTAACTGTGTAATTGAGAAATTGTTAAAAGAAAAGGGGGGAAATGTAGGGGCCTGAATATATGTATTGTTATAAAGGAGTCCTTGTGAATATATATATGTAGTGAGAGTCCTATGTATTAGATAGGTGGGTCCTGTTGCTCTGGATGAGCTACAGCTGTGGGATCCTTGGTTGGGTAGCAGCTGTAGCTCATGAAGGCCTCTGGGATAAAAGGGGGTTGGGTCGAGAGCCCAGGAGGAGCCCCTATGGAAGCCATGAGGAACTGTGCTGCAGAGAGGAGGTGCATAATAGGACCAGCAAGAAGGTATGGACTTTAAGATGGGACTCCAGAAATATGAAATACAATAAGATAACAACAACATGAAAGCAGCCATGTTGTGGCACTTCTGCACTCCCTTTGGGATGCCTTTGGCAGATGAAGTAAGCCTGGAACTCAGGGCTTCCTGGTTAAAGAAATTCAAGCCCTAGGCTGAACCCTAACCCTAACCCTAGGCAGATAAATCAGCCTAGGTATAGGGATGGTGCCAAGGAAAAAGCTGTGAAAGCTGCCATGTTGTTGCACTTTTGTACTCCCCTTGGGATGCCTTGAACAGCTGCAGTGTGCCTGGAGCTAAGGGCTTCCTAGTTTCAAAAATCCTAGCCCTAGGCCTAAGCCTAACAGTAACCCTGGGAAGGTAAGTCAGCCTGGTGTTAGGCGTCTTGCCAAGGAAAAAGGCGTGAAAGCAGCCATGTTGTGGCACTTCTGCACTCCCTTTGGGATGCCTTTGGCAGATGAAGTAAGCCTGGAACTCAGGGCTTCCTGGTTAAAGAAATCCAAGCCCTAGGCTGAACCCTAACCCTAACCTTAGGCAGATAAATCAGCCTAGGTATAGGGATGGTGCCAAGGAAAAAGCTGTGAAAGCTGCCATGTTGTTGCACTTTTGTACTCCCCTTGGGATGCCTTGAACAGCTGCAGTGTGCCTGGAGCTAAGGGCTTCCTAGTTTCAAAAATCCTAGCCCTAGGCCTAAGCCTAACAGTAACCCTGGGAAAGTAAATCAGCCTGATGTTAGGCTTCTTGCCAAGGAAAAAGCCGTGAAAGCAGCCATGTTGTGGCACTTTTGCACTCCCTTTTGGATGCCTTTCACAGCTCCAGTGTGCCTGGAACTCAGGGCTTCCTGCTTTTAAAAATCCTAGCCCTAGGCCGAACCCCAACCCTAAGACGAGAAAGGCAAATCAGCCAGGAATTAGGCATGTCCCCAAGGAAAAAGCTGTGGAGGCAGGCATGTTGTGCTACTTTTGCGCTCTTCTTGGCTAGTCCTTCGCAGCTGCTGTGTTCTTGGAACTCTGGGCTTTCTGGTTAATAGAACCCTTACCCTAGGCGTAACTCAAACCTTAACCCTAGGAAGGAAAATCAGCCTATGGTTCGGGATGGTCTCATGGAAATATCAGTGGTGGCAGCCAAGTTGCGTCACTTTTGCGCTCCCCTTGGGATGCCTTTCGCAGCTGCAGTGTGCCTGGAGCCCAGGGCTTCCTGGTTTTAAAAGTCCTAGGCCTAAGCCTAACAGTAACCCTAGGAAGGTAAATCAGCCGGGTATTAGGGTTCTTCCTAAGGGAAAAGCCGTGAAAGCAGCCATGTTGTGGCACTTCTGCACTCCCTTTGGGATGCCTTTGGCAGATGAAGTAAGCCTGGAACTCAGGGCTTCCTGGTTAAAGAAATCCAAGCCCTAGGCTGAACCCTAACCCTAACCCTAGGCAGATAAATCAGCCTAGGTATAGGGATGGTGCCAAGGAAAAAGCTGTGAAAGCTGCCATGTTGTTGCACTTTTGTACTCCCCTTGGGATGCCTTGAACAGCTGCAGTGTGCCTGGAGCCCAGGGCTTCCTAGTTTCAAAAATCCTAGCCCTAGGCCTAAGCCTAACAGTAACCCTGGGAAAGTAAATCAGCCTGATGTTAGGTTTCTTGCCAAGGAAAAAGCCGTGAAAGCAGCCATGTTGTGGCACTTTTGCACTCCCTTTTGGATGCCTTTCACAGCTCCAGTGTGCCTGGAACTCAGGGCTTCCTGATTTTAAAAATCCTAGCCCTAGGCCGAACCCCAACCCTAAGACGAGAAAGGCAAATCAGCCAGGAATTAGGCATGTCCCCAAGGAAAAAGCTGTGGAGGCAGGCATGTTGTGGTACTTTTGCGCTCTTCTTGGCTAGTCCTTCGCAGCTGCTGTGTTCTTGGAACTCAGGGCTTTCTGGTTAATAGAACCATTACCCTAGGCGTAACTCAAACCTTAACCCTAGGAAGGAAAATCAACCTATGGTTCGGGATGGTCTCATGGAAATATCAGTGGTGGCAGCCAAGTTGCGTCACTTTTGCGCTCCCCTTGGGATGCCTTTTGCAGCTGCAGTGTGCCTGGAGCCCAGGGCTTCCTGGTTTTAAAAGTCCTAGGCCTAAGCCTAACAGTAACCCTAGGAAGGTAAATCAGCCGGGTATTAGGGTTCTTCCTAAGGGAAAAGCCGTGAAAGCAGCCATGTTGTGGCACTTCTGCACTCCCTTTGGGATGCCTTTGGCAGATGAAGTAAGCCTGGAACTCAGGGCTTCCTGGTTAAAAAAATTCAAGCCCTAGGCTGAACCCTAACCCTAGGCAGATAAATCAGCCTAGGTATAGGGATGGTGCCAAGAAAAAAGCTGTGAAAGCTGCCATGTTGTTGCACTTTTGTACTCCCCTTGGGATGCCTTGAAGAGCTGCAGTGTGCCTGGAGCTAAGGGCTTCCTAGTTTCAAAAATCCTAGCCCTAGGCCTAAGCCTAACAGTAACCCTGGGAAAGTAAATCAGCCTGATGTAAGGCTTCTTGCCAAGGAAAACGCCGTGAAAGCAGCCATGTTGTGGCACTTTTGCACTCCCTTTGGGATGCCTTTGGCAGATGAAGTAAGCCTGGAACTCAGGGCTTCCTGGTTAAAGAAATCCAAGCCCTAGGCTGAACCCTAACCCTAACCCTAGGCAGATAAATCAGCCTAGGTATAGGGATGGTGCCAAGGAAAAAGCTGTGAAAGCTGCCATGTTGTTGCACTTTTGTACTCCCCTTGGGATGCCTTGAACAGCTGCAGTGTGCCTGGAGCTAAGGGCTTCCTAGTTTCAAAAATCCTAGCCCTAGGCCTAAGCCTAACAGTAACCCTGGGAAAGTAAATCAGCCTGATGTTAGGCTTCTTGCCAAGGAAAAAGCCGTGAAAGCAGCCATGTTGTGGCACTTCTGCACTCCCTTTGGGATGCCTTTGGCAGATGAAGTAAGCCTGGAACTCAGGGCTTCCTGGTTAAAGAAATCCAAGCCCTAGGCTGAACCCTAACCCTAACCCTAGGCAGATAAATCAGCCTAGGTATAGGGATGGTGCCAAGGAAAAAGCTGTGAAAGCTGCCATGTTGTTGCACTTTTGTACTCCCCTTGGGATGCCTTGAACAGCTGCAGTGTGCCTGGAGCTAAGGGCTTCCTAGTTTTAAAAATCCTAGCCCTAGGCCTAAGCCTAACAGTAACCCTGGGAAAGTAAATCAGCCTGATGTTAGGCTTCTTGCCAAGGAAAAAGCCGTGAAACAGCCATATTGTGGCACTTTTGCACTCCCTTTTGGATGCCTTTCACAGCTCCAGTGTGCCTGGAACTCAGGGCTTCCTGATTTTAAAAATCCTAGCCCTAGGCCGAACCCCAACCCTAAGACGAGAAAGGCAAATCAGCCAGGAATTAGGCATGTCCCCAAGGAAAAAGCTGTGGAGGCAGGCATGTTGTGCTACTTTTGCGCTCTTCTTGGCTAGTCCTTCGCAGCTGCTGTGTTCTTGGAACTCAGGGCTTTCTGGTTAATAGAGCCCTTACCCTAGGCGTAACTCAAACCTTAACCCTAGGAAGGGAAATCAGCCTATGGTTCGGGATGCTCTCATGGAAATATCAGTGGTGGCAGCCAAGTTGCGTCACTTTTGCGCTCCCCTTGGGATGCCTTTTGCAGCTGCAGTGTGCCTGGAGCCCAGGGCTTCCTGGTTTTACAAGTCCTAGGCCTAAGCCTAACAGTAACCCTAGGAAGGTAAATCAGCCGGGTATTAGGGTTCTTCCTAAGGGAAAAGCCGTTAAAGCAGCCATGTTGTGGCACTTCTGCACTCCCTTTGGGATGCCTTTGGCAGATGAAGTAAGCCTGGAACTCAGGGCTTCCTGGTTAAAGAAATTCAAGCCCTAGGCTGAACCCTAACCCTAACCCTAGGCAGATAAATCAGCCTAGGTATAGGGATGGTGCCAAGGAAAAAGCTGTGAAAGCTGCCATGTTGTTGCACTTTTGTACTCCCCTTGGGATGCCTTGAACAGCTGCAGTGTGCCTGGAGCTAAGGGCTTCCTAGTTTTAAAAATCCTAGCCCTAGGCCTAAGCCTAACAGTAACCCTGGGAAGGTAAATCAGCCTGGTGTTAGGCTTCTTGCCAAGGAAAAAGCCGTGAAAGCAGCCATGTTGTGGCACTTTTGCACTCCCTTTTGGATGCCTTTCACAGCTCCAGTGTGCCTGGAACTCAGGGCTTCCTGCTTTTAACAATCCTAGCCCTAGGCCGAACCCCAACCCTATGACGAGAAAGGCAAATCAGCCAGGAATTAGGCATGTCCCCAAGGAAAAAGCTGTGGAGGCAGGCATGTTGTGGTACTTTTGCGCTCTTCTTGGCTAGTCCTTCGCAGCTGCTGTGTTCTTGGAACTCAGGGCTTTCTGGTTAATAGAACCCTTACCCTAGGCGTAACTCAAACCTTAACCCTAGGAAGGAAAATCAACCTATGGTTCGGGATGGTCTCATGGAAATATCAGTGGTGGCAGCCAAGTTGCGTCACTTTTGCGCTCCCCTTGGGATGCCTTTCGCAGCTGCAGTGTGCCTGGAGCCCAGGGCTTCCTGGTTTTAAAAGTCCTAGGCCTAAGCCTAACAGTAACCCTAGGAAGGTAAATCAGCCGGGTATTAGGGTTCTTCCTAAGGGAAAAGCCGTGAAAGCAGCCATGTTGTGGCACTTCTGCACTCCCTTTGGGATGCCTTTGGCAGATGAAGTAAGCCTGGAACTCAGGGCTTCCTGGTTAAAGAAATCCAAGCCCTAGGCTGAACCCTAACCCTAACCCTAGGCAGATAAATCAGCCTAGGTATAGGGATGGTGCCAAGGAAAAAGCTGTGAAAGCTGCCATGTTGTTGCACTTTTGTACTCCCCTTGGGATGCCTTGAACAGCTGCAGTGTGCCTGGAGCTAAGGGCTTCCTAGTTTCAAAAATCCTAGCCCTAGGCCTAAGCCTAACAGTAACCCTGGGAAGGTAAATCAGCCTGATGTTAGGCTTCTTGCCAAGGAAAAAGCCGTGAAAGCAGCCATGTTGTGGCACTTTTGCACTCCCTTTGGGATGCCTTTGGCAGATGAAGTAAGCCTGGAACTCAGGGCTTCCTGGTTAAAGAAATCCAAGCCGTAGGCTGAACCCTAACCCTAACCCTAGGCAGATAAATCAGCCTAGGTATAGGGATGGTGCCAAGGAAAAAGCTGTGAAAGCTGCCATGTTGTTGCACTTTTGTACTCCCCTTGGATGCCTTGAACAGCTGCAGTGTGCCTGGAGCTAAGAGCTTCCTAGTTTCAAAAATCCTAGCCCTAGGCCTAAGCCTAACAGTAACCCTAGGAAGGTAAATCAGCCGGGTATTAGGGTTCTTCCTAAGGGAAAAGCCGTGAAAGCAGCCATGTTGTGGCACTTCTGCACTCCCTTTGGGATGCCTTTGGCAGATGAAGTAAGCCTGGAACTCAGGGCTTCCTGGTTAAAGAAATTCAAGCCCTAGGCTGAACCCTAACCCTAACCCTAGGCAGATAAATCAGCCTAGGTATAGGGATGGTGCCAAGGAAAAAGCTGTGAAAGCTGCCATGTTGTTGCACTTTTGTACTCCCCTTGGGATGCCTTGAACAGCTGCAGTGTGCCTGGAGCTAAGGGCTTCCTAGTTTTAAAAATCCTAGCCCTAGGCCTAAGCCTAACAGTAACCCTGGGAAGGTAAATCAGCCTGATGTTAGGCGTCTTGCCAAGGAAAAAGCCGTGAAAGCAGCCATGTTGTGGCACTTTTGCACTCCCTTTTGGATGCCTTTCACAGCTCCAGTGTGCCTGGAACTCAGGGCTTCCTGATTTTAAAAATCCTAGCCCTAGGCCGAACCCCAACCCTATGACGAGAAAAGGAAATCAGCCAGGAATTAGGCATGTCCACAAGGAAAAAGCTGTGGAGGCAGGCATGTTGTGGTACTTTTGCGCTCTTCTTGGCTAGTCCTTCGCAGCTGCTGTGTTCTTGGAACTCAGGGCTTTCTGGTTAATAGAGCCCTTACCCTAGGCGTAACTCAAACCTTAACCCTAGGAAGGAAAATCAACCTATGGTTCGGGATGGTCTCATGGAAATATCAGTGGTGGCAGCCAAGTTGCGTCACTTTTGCGCTCCCCTTGGGATGCCTTTCGCAGCTGCAGTGTGCCTGGAGGCCAGGGCTTCCTGGTTTTAAAAGTCCTAGGCCTAAGCCTAACAGTAACCCTAGGAAGGTAAATCAGCCGGGTATTAGGGTTCTTCCTAAGGGAAAAGCCGTGAAAGCAGCCATGTTGTGGCACTTCTGCACTCCCTTTGGGATGCCTTTGGCAGATGAAGTAAGCCTGGAACTCAGGGCTTCCTGGTTAAAAAAATTCAAGCCCTAGGCTGAACCCTAACCTTAACCCTAGGCAGATAAATCAGCCTAGGTATAGGGATGGTGCCAAGGAAAAAGCTGTGAAAGCTGCCATGTTGTTGCACTTTTGTACTCCCCTTGGGATGCCTTGAACAGCTGCAGTGTGCCTGGAGCCAAGGGCTTCCTAGTTTCAAAAATCCTAGCCCTAGGCCTAAGCCTAACAGTAACCCTGGGAAGGTAAACCAGCCTGATGTTAGGCTTCTTGCCAAGGAAAAAAGCGTGAAAGCAGCCATGTTGTGGCACTTCTGCACTCGCTCTGGGATGCCTTTGGCAGATGAAGTAAGCCTGGAACTCAGGGCCTCCTGGTTAAAGAAATCCAAGCCCTAGGCTGAACCCTAACCCTAACCCTAGGCAGATAAATCAGCCTAGGTATAGGGATGGTGCCAAGGAAAAAGCTGTGAAAGCTGCCATGTTGTTGCACTTTTGTACTCCCCTTGGGATGCCTTGAACAGCTGCAGTGTGCCTGGAGCTAAGGGCTTCCTAGTTTCAAAAATCCTAGCCCTAGGCCTAAGCCTAACAGTAACCCTGGGAAAGTAAATCAGCCTGGTGTTAGGCTTCTTGCCAAGGAAAAAGCCGTGAAACAGCCATGTTGTGGCACTTTTGCACTCCCTTTTGGATGCCTTTCACAGCTCCAGTGTGCCTGGAACTCAGGGCTTCCTGATTTTAAAAATCCTAGCCCTAGGCCGAACCCCAACCCTATGACGAGAAAGGCAAATCAGCCAGGAATTAGGCATGTCCCCAAGGAAAAAGCTGTGGAGGCAGGCATGTTGTGGTACTTTTGCGCTCTTCTTGGCTAGTCCTTCGCAGCTGCTGTGTTCTTGGAACTCAGGGCTTTCTGGTTAATAGAACCCTTACCCTAGGCGTAACTCAAACCTTAACCCTAGGAAGGAAAATCATCCTATGGTTCGGGATGGTCTCATGGAAATATCAGTGGTGGCAGCCAAGTTGCGTCACTTTTGCGCTCCCCTTGGGATGCCTTTTGCAGCTGCAGTGTGCCTGGAGCCCAGGGCTTCCTGGTTTTAAAAGTCCTAGGCCTAAGCCTAACAGTAACCCTAGGAAGGTAAATCAGCCGGGTATTAGGGTTCTTCCTAAGGGAAAAGCCGTGAAAGCAGCCATGTTGTGGCACTTCTGCGCTCCCTTTGGGATGCCTTTGGCAGATGAAGTAAGCCTGGAACTCAGGGCTTCCTGGTTAAAGAAATTCAAGCCCTAGGCTGAACCCTAACCCTAACCCTAGGCAGATAAATCAGCCTAGGTATAGGGATGGTGCCAAGGAAAAAGCTGTGAAAGCTGCCATGTTGTTGCACTTTTGTACTCCCCTTGGGATGCCTTGAACAGCTGCAGTGTGCCTGGAGCTAAGGGCTTCCTAGTTTTAAAAATCCTAGCCCTAGGCCTAAGCCTAACAGTAACCCTGGGAAGGTAAATCAGCCTGGTGTTAGGCGTCTTGCCAAGGAAAAAGCCGTGAAAGCAGCCATGTTGTGGCACTTTTGCACTCCCTTTTGGATGCCTTTCACAGCTCCAGTGTGCCTGGAACTCAGGGCTTCCTGATTTTAAAAATCCTAGCCCTAGGCCGAACCCCAACCCTAAGACGAGAAAGGCAAATCAGCCAGGAATTAGGCATGTCCACAAGGAAAAAGCTGTGGAGGCAGGCATGTTGTGGTACTTTTGCGCTCTTCTTGGCTAGTCCTTCGCAGCTGCTGTGTTCTTGGAACTCAGGGCTTTCTGGTTAATAGAGCCCTTACCCTAGGCGTAACTCAAACCTTAACCCTAGGAAGGAAAATCAACCTATGGTTCGGGATGGTCTCATGGAAATATCAGTGGTGGCAGCCAAGTTGCGTCACTTTTGCGCTCCCCTTGGGATGCCTTTCGCAGCTGCAGTGTGCCTGGAGCCCAGGGCTTCCTGGTTTTAAAAGTCCTAGGCCTAAGCCTAACAGTAACCCTAGGAAGGTAAATCAGCCGGGTATTAGGGTTCTTCCTAAGGGAAAAGCCGTGAAAGCAGCCATGTTGTGGCACTTCTGCACTCCCTTTGGGATGCCTTTGGCAGATGAAGTAAGCCTGGAACTCAGGGCTTCCTGGTTAAAAAAATTCAAGCCCTAGGCTGAACCCTAACCCTAACCCTAGGCAGATAAATCAGCCTAGGTATAGGGATGGTGCCAAGGAAAAAGCTGTGAAAGCTGCCATGTTGTTGCACTTTTGTACTCCCCTTGGGAGGCCTTGAACAGCTGCAGTGTGCCTGGAGCTAAGGGCTTCCTAGTTTCAAAAATCCTAGCCCTAGGCCTAAGCCTAACAGTAACCCTGGGAAGGTAAATCAGCCTGATGTTAGGTTTCTTGCCAAGGAAAAAGCCGTGAAAGCAGCCATGTTGTGGCACTTCTGCACTCCCTTTGGGATGCCTTTGGCAGATGAAGTAAGCCTGGAACTCAGGGCTTCCTGGTTAAAGAAATCCAAGCCCTAGGCTGAACCCTAACCCTAACTCTAGGCAGATAAATCAGCCCAGGTATAGGGATGGTGCCAAGGAAAAAGCTGTGAAAGCTGCCATGTTGTTGCACTTTTGTACTCCCCTTGGGATGCCTTGAACAGCTGCAGTGTGCCTGGAGCTAAGGGCTTCCTAGTTTCAAAAATCCTAGCCCTAGGCCTAAGCCTAACAGTAACCCTGGGAAAGTAAATCAGCCTGGTGTTAGGCTTCTTGCCAAGGAAAAAGCCGTGAAAGCAGCCATGTTGTGGCACTTTTGCACTCCCTTTTGGATGCCTTTCACAGCTCCAGTGTGCCTGGAACTCAGGGCTTCCTGCTTTTAAAAATCCTAGCCCTAGGCCGAACCCCAACCCTAAGACGAGAAAGGCAAATCAGCCAGGAATTAGGCATGTCCCCAAGGAAAAAGCTGTGGAGGCAGGCATGTTGTGGTACTTTTGCGCTCTTCTTGGCTAGTCCTTCGCAGCTGCTGTGTTCTTGGAACTCAGGGCTTTCTGGTTAATAGAACCCTTACCCTAGGCGTAACTCAAACCTTAACCCTAGGAAGGAAAATCAGCCTATGGTTCGGGATGGTCTCATGGAAATATCAGTGGTGGCAGCCAAGTTGCGTCACTTTTGCGCTCCCCTTGGGATGCCTTTTGCAGCTGCAGTGTGCCTGGAGCCCAGGGCTTCCTGGTTTTAAAAGTCCTAGGCCTAAGCCTAACAGTAACCCTAGGAAGGTAAATCAGCCGGGTATTAGGGTTCTTCCTAAGGGAAAAGCCGTGAAAGCAGCCATGTTGTGGCACTTCTGCACTCCCTTTGGGATGCCTTTGGCAGATGAAGTAAGCCTGGAACTCAGGGCTTCCTGGTAAAAAAAATTCAAGCCCTAGGCTGAACCCTAACCCTAACCCTAGGCAGATAAATCAGCCTAGGTATAGGGATGGTGCCAAGGAAAAAGCTGTGAAAGCTGCCATGTTGTTGCACTTTTGTACTCCCCTTGGGATGCCTTGAACAGCTGCAGTGTGCCTGGAGCTAAGGGCTTCCTAGTTTCAAAAATCCTAGCCCTAGGCCTAAGCCTAACAGTAACCCTGGGAAAGTAAATCAGCCTGATGTTAGGCTTCTTGCCAAGGAAAAAGCCGTGAAACAGCCATGTTGTGGCACTTTTGCACTCCCTTTTGGATGCCTTTCACAGCTCCAGTGTGCCTGGAACTCAGGGCTTCCTGATTTTAAAAATCCTAGCCCTAGGCCGAACCCCAACCCTAAGACGAGAAAGGCAAATCAGCCAGGAATTAGGCATGTCCCCAAGGAAAAAGCTGTGGAGGCAGGCATGTTGTGGTACTTTTGCGCTCTTCTTGGCTAGTCCTTCGCAGCTGCTGTGTTCTTGGAACTCAGGGCTTTCTGGTTAATAGAACCCTTACCCTAGGCGTAACTCAAACCTTAACCCTAGGAAGGAAAATCAGCCTATGGTTCGGGATGGTCTCATGGAAATATCAGTGGTGGCAGCCAAGTTGCGTCACTTTTGCGCTCCCCTTGGGATGCCTTTTGCAGCTGCAGTGTGCCTGGAGCCCAGGGCTTCCTGGTTTTAAAAGTCCTAGGCCTAAGCCTAACAGTAACCCTAGGAAGGTAAATCAGCCGGGTATTAGGGTTCTTCCTAAGGGAAAAGCCGTGAAAGCAGCCATGTTGTGGCACTTCTGCACTCCCTTTGGGATGCCTTTGGCAGATGAAGTAAGCCTGGAACTCAGGGCTTCCTGGTTAAAGAAATCCAAGCCCTAGGCTGAACCCTAACCCTAACCCTAGGCAGATAAATCAGCCTAGGTATAGGGATGGTGCCAAGGAAAAAGCTGTGAAAGCTGCCATGTTGTTGCACTTTTGTACTCCCCTTGGGATGCCTTGAACAGCTGCAGTGTGCCTGGAGCCCAGGGCTTCCTAGTTTCAAAAATCCTAGCCCTAGGCCTAAGCCTAACAGTAACCCTGGGAAAGTAAATCAGCCTGATGTTAGGTTTCTTGCCAAGGAAAAAGCTGTGAAAGCAGCCATGTTGTGGCACTTTTGCACTCCCTTTTGGATGCCTTTCACAGCTCCAGTGTGCCTGGAACTCAGGGCTTCCTGATTTTAAAAATCCTAGCCCTAGGCCGAACCCCAACCCTAAGACGAGAAAGGCAAATCAGCCAGGAATTAGGCATGTCCCCAAGGAAAAAGCTGTGGAGGCAGGCATGTTGTGGTACTTTTGCGCTCTTCTTGGCTAGTCCTTCGCAGCTGCTGTGTTCTTGGAACTCAGGGCTTTCTGGTTAATAGACCCATACCCTAGGCGTAACTCAAACCTTAACCCTAGGAAGGAAAATCATCCTATGGTTCGGGATGGTCTCATGGAAATATCAGTGGTGGCAGCCAAGTTGCGTCACTTTTGCGCTCCCCTTGGGATGCCTTTCGCAGCTGCAGTGTGCCTGGAGCCCAGGGCTTCCTGGTTTTAAAAGTCCTAGGCCTAAGCCTAACAGTAACCCTAGGAAGGTAAATCAGCCGGGTATTAGGGTTCTTCCTAAGGGAAAAGCCGTGAAAGCAGCCATGTTGTGGCACTTCTGCACTCCCTTTGGGATGCCTTTGGCAGATGAAGTAAGCCTGGAACTCAGGGCTTCCTGGTTAAAGAAATCCAAGCCCTAGGCTGAACCCTAACCCTAACCCTAGGCAGATAAATCAGCCTAGGTATAGGGATGGTGCCAAGGAAAAAGCTGTGAAAGCTGCCATGTTGTTGCACTTTTGTACTCCCCTTGGGATGCCTTGAACAGCTGCAGTGTGCCTGGAGCCCAGGGCTTCCTAGTTTCAAAAATCCTAGCCCTAGGCCTAAGCCTAACAGTAACCCTGGGAAAGTATGTCAGCCTGATGTTAGGCTTCTTGCCAAGGAAAAAGCCGTGAAAGCAGCCATGTTGTGGCACTTTTGCACTCCCTTTTGGATGCCTTTCACAGCTCCAGTGTGCCTGGAACTCAGGGCTTCCTGCTTTTAAAAATCCTAGCCCTAGGCCGAACCCCAACCCTAAGACGAGAAAGGCAAATCAGCCAGGAATTAGGCATGTCCCCAAGGAAAAAGCTGTGGAGGCAGGCATGTTGTGGTACTTTTGCGCTCTTCTTGGCTAGTCCTTCGCAGCTGCTGTGTTCTTGGAACTCAGGGCTTTCTGGTTAATAGAGCCCTTACCCTAGGCGTAACTCAAACCTTAACCCTAGGAAGGAAAATCAACCTATGGTTAGGGATGGTCTCATGGAAATATCAGTGGTGGCAGCCAAGTTGCGTCACTTTTGCGCTCCCCTTGGGATGCCTTTCGCAGCTGCAGTGTGCCTGGAGCCCAGGGCTTCCTGGTTTTAAAAGTCCTAGGCCTAAGCCTAACAGTAACCCTAGGAAGGTAAATCAGCCGGGTATTAGGGTCCTTCCTAAGGGAAAAGCCGTGAAAGCAGCCATGTTGTGGCACTTCTGCACTCCCTTTGGGATGCCTTTGGCAGATGAAGTAAGCCTGGAACTCAGGGCTTCCTGGTTAAAGAAATCCAAGCCCTAGGCTGAACCCTAACCCTAACCCTAGGCAGATAAATCAGCCTAGGTATAGGGATGGTGCCAAGGAAAAAGCTGTGAAAGCTGCCATGTTGTTGCACTTTTGTACTCCCCTTGGGATGCCTTGAACAGCTGCAGTGTGCCTGGAGCTAAGGGCTTCCTAGTTTCAAAACTCCTAGCCCTAGGCCTAAGCCTAACAGTAACCCTGGGAAAGTAAATCAGCCTGATGTTAGGTTTCTTGCCAAGGAAAAAGCCGTGAAAGCAGCCATGTTGTGGCACTTTTGCACTCCCTTTTGGATGCCTTTCACAGCTGCAGTGTGCCTGGAACTCAGGGCTTCCTGATTTTAAAAATCCTAGCCCTAGGCCGAACCCCAACCCTATGACGAGAAAAGGAAATCAGCCAGGAATTAGGCATGTCCACAAGGAAAAAGCTGTGGAGGCAGGCATGTTGTGGTACTTTTGCGCTCTTCTTGGCTAGTCCTTCGCAGCTGCTGTGTTCTTGGAACTCAGGGCTTTCTGGTTAATAGAGCCCTTACCCTAGGCGTAACTCAAACCTTAACCCTAGGAAGGAAAATCAACCTATGGTTCGGGATGGTCTCATGGAAATATCAGTGGTGGCAGCCAAGTTGCGTCACTTTTGCGCTCCCCTTGGGATGCCTTTCGCAGCTGCAGTGTGCCTGGAGGCCAGGGCTTCCTGGTTTTAAAAGTCCTAGGCCTAAGCCTAACAGTAACCCTAGGAAGGTAAATCAGCCGGGTATTAGGGTTCTTCCTAAGGGAAAAGCCGTGAAAGCAGCCATGTTGTGGCACTTCTGCACTCCCTTTGGGATGCCTTTGGCAGATGAAGTAAGCCTGGAACTCAGGGCTTCCTGGTTAAAAAAATTCAAGCCCTAGGCTGAACCCTAACCCTAACCCTAGGCAGATAAATCAGCCTAGGTATAGGGATGGTGCCAAGGAAAAAGCTGTGAAAGCTGCCATGTTGTTGCACTTTTGTACTCCCCTTGGGATGCCTTGAACAGCTGCAGTGTGCCTGGAGCCAAGGGCTTCCTAGTTTCAAAAATCCTAGCCCTAGGCCTAAGCCTAACAGTAACCCTAAGAAGGTAAACCAGCCTGATGTTAGGCTTCTTGCCAAGGAAAAAGCCGTGAAAGCAGCCATGTTGTGGCACTTCTGCACTCCCTTTGGGATGCCTTTGGCAGATGAAGTAAGCCTGGAACTCAGGGCTTCCTGGTTAAAGAAATTCAAGCCCTAGGCTGAACCCTAACCCTAACCCTAGGCAGATAAATCAGCCTAGGTATAGGGATGGTGCCAAGGAAAAAGCTGTGAAAGCTGCCATGTTGTTGCACTTTTGTACTCCCCTTGGGATGCCTTGAACAGCTGCAGTGTGCCTGGAGCCCAGGGCTTCCTAGTTTCAAAAATCCTAGCCCTAGGCCTAAGCCTAACAGTAACCCTGGGAAAGTAAATCAGCCTGGTGTTAGGTTTCTTGCCAAGGAAAAAGCCGTGAAAGCAGCCATGTTGTGGCACTTTTGCACTCCCTTTTGGATGCCTTTCACAGCTGCAGTGTGCCTGGAACTCAGGGCTTCCTGATTTTAAAAATCCTAGCCCTAGGCCGAACCCCAACCCTAAGACGAGAAAGGCAAATCAGCCAGGAATTAGGCATGTCCCCAAGGAAAAAGCTGTGGAGGCAGGCATGTTGTGGTACTTTTGCGCTCTTCTTGGCTAGTCCTTCGCAGCTGCTGTGTTCTTGGAACTCAGGGCTTTCTGGTTAATAGACCCTTACCCTAGGCGTAACTCAAACCTTAACCCTAGGAAGGAAAATCAGCCTATGGTTCGGGATGGTCTCATGGAAATATCAGTGGTGGCAGCCAAGTTGCGTCACTTTTGCGCTCCCCTTGGGATGCCTGCCTTTCACAGCTGCAGTGTGCCTGGAGCCCAGGGCTTCCTGGTTTTAAAAGTCCTAGGCCTAAGCCTAACAGTAACCCTAGGAAGGTAAATCAGCCGGGTATTAGGGTTCTTCCTAAGGGAAAAGCCGTGAAAGCAGCCATGTTGTGGCACTTCTGCACTCCCTTTGGGATGCCTTTGGCAGATGAAGTAAGCCTGGAACTCAGGGCTTCCTGGTTAAAGAAATTCAAGCCCTAGGCTGAACCCTAACCCTAACCCTAGGCAGATAAATCAGCCTAGGTATAGGGATGGTGCCAAGGAAAAAGCTGTGAAAGCTGCCATGTTGTTGCACTTTTGTACTCCCCTTGGGATGCCTTGAACAGCTGCAGTGTGCCTGGAGCTAAGGGCTTCCTAGTTTTAAAAATCGTAGCCCTAGGCTTAAGCCTAATAGTAACCCTGGGAAGGTAAGTCAGCCTGGTGTTAGGCGTCTTGCCAAGGAAAAAGCCGTGAAAGCAGCCATGTTGTGGCACTTTTGCAATCCCTTTTGGATGCCTTTCACAGCTCCAGTGTGCCTGGAACTCAGGGCTTCCTGCTTTTAAAAATCCTAGCCCTAGGCCGAACCGCAACCCTAAGACGAGAAAGGCAAATCAGCCAGGAATTAGGCATGTCCCCAAGGAAAAAGCTGTGGAGGCAGGCATGTTGTGGTACTTTTGCGCTCTTCTTGGCTAGTCCTTCGCAGCTGCTGTGTTCTTGGAACTCAGGGCTTTCTGGTTAATAGAACCCTTACCCTAGGCGTAACTCAAACCTTAACCCTAGGAAGGAAAATCAACCTATGGTTCGGGATGCTCTCATGGAAATATCAGTGGTGGCAGCCAAGTTGCGTCACTTTTGCGCTCCCCTTGGGATGCCTTTCGCAGCTGCAGTGTGCCTGGGGCCCAGGGCTTCCTGGTTTTAAAAGTCCTAGGCCTAAGCCTAACAGTAACCCTAGGAAGGTAAATCAGCCGGGTATTAGGGTTCTTCCTAAGGGAAAAGCCGTGAAAGCAGCCATGTTGTGGCACTTCTGCACTCCCTTTGGGATGCCTTTGGCAGATGAAGTAAGCCTGGAACTCAGGGCTTCCTGGTAAAAAAAATTCAAGCCCTAGGCTGAACCCTAACCCTAACCCTAGGCAGATAAATCAGCCTAGGTATAGGGATGGTGCCAAGGAAAAAGCTGTGAAAGCTGCCATGTTGTTGCACTTTTGTAGTCCCCTTGGGATGCCTTGAACAGCTGCAGTGTGCCTGGAGCTAAGGGCTTCCTAGTTTCAAAAATCCTAGCCCTAGGCCTAAGCCTAACAGTAACCCTGGGAAAGTAAATCAGCCTGATGTTAGGCTTCTTGCCAAGGAAAAAGCCGTGAAAGCAGCCATGTTGTGGCACTTCTGCACTCCCTTTGGGATGCCTTTGGCAGATGAAGTAAGCCTGGAACTCAGGGCTTCCTGGTTAAAGAAATCCAAGCCCTAGGCTGAACCCTAACCCTAACCCTAGGCAGATAAATCAGCCTAGGTATAGGGATGGTGCCAAGGAAAAAGCTGTGAAAGCTGCCATGTTGTTGCACTTTTGTACTCCCCTTGGGATGCCTTGAACAGCTGCAGTGTGCCTGGAGCTAAGGGCTTCCTAGTTTCAAAAATCCTAGCCCTAGGCCTAAGCCTAACAGTAACCCTGGGAAAGTAAATCAGCCTGATGTTAGGCTTCTTGCCAAGGAAAAAGCCGTGAAAGCAGCCATGTTGTGGCACTTTTGCACTCCCTTTTGGATGCCTTTCACAGCTCCAGTGTGCCTGGAACTCAGGGCTTCCTGCTTTTAAAAATCCTAGCCCTAGGCCGAACCCCAACCCTAAGACGAGAAAGGCAAATCAGCCAGGAATTAGGCATGTCCCCAAGGAAAAAGCTGTGGAGGCAGGCATGTTGTGGTACTTTTGCGCTCTTCTTGGCTAGTCCTTCGCAGCTGCTGTGTTCTTGGAACTCAGGGCTTTCTGGTTAATAGAACCCTTACCCTAGGCGTAACTCAAACCTTAACCCTAGGAAGGAAAATCATCCTATGGTTCGGGATGGTCTCATGGAAATATCAGTGGTGGCAGCCAAGTTGCGTCACTTTTGCGCTCCCCTTGGGATGCCTGCCTTTCACAGCTGCAGTGTGCCTGGAGCCCAGGGCTTCCTGGTTTTACAAGTCCTAGGCCTAAGCCTAACAGTAACCCTAGGAAGGTAAATCAGCCGGGTATTAGGGTTCTTCCTAAGGGAAAAGCCGTGAAAGCAGCCATGTTGTGGCACTTCTGCACTCCCTTTGGGATGCCTTTGGCAGATGAAGTAAGCCTGGAACTCAGGGCTTCCTGGTTAAAAAAAATTCAAGCCCTCGGCTGAACCCTAACCCTAACCCTAGGCAGATAAATCAGCCTAGGTATAGGGATGGTGCCAAGGAAAAAGCTGTGAAAGCTGCCATGTTGTTGCACTTTTGTACTCCCCTTGGGATGCCTTGAACAGCGCCAGTGTGCCTGGAGCCCAGGGCTTCCTAGTTTCAAAAATCCTAGCCCTAGGCCTAAGCCTAACAGTAACCCTGGGAAAGTAAATCAGCCTGATGTTAGGTTTCTTGCCAAGGAAAAAGCCGTGAAAGCAGCCATGTTGTGGCACTTTTGCACTCCCTTTTGGATGCCTTTCACAGCTCCAGTGTGCCTGGAACTCAGGGCTTCCTGCTTTTAAAAATCCTAGCCCTAGGCCGAACCCCAACCCTAAGACGAGAAAGGCAAATCAGCCAGGAATTAGGCATGTCCCCAAGGAAAAAGCTGTGGAGGCAGGCATGTTGTGGTACTTTTGCGCTCTTCTTGGCTAGTCCTTCGCAGCTGCTGTGTTCTTGGAACTCAGGGCTTTCTGGTTAATAGAGCCCTTACCCTAGGCGTAACTCAAACCTTAACCCTAGGAAGGAAAATCAACCTATGGTTAGGGATGGTCTCATGGAAATATCAGTGGTGGCAGCCAAGTTGCGTCACTTTTGCGCTCCCCTTGGGATGCCTTTCGCAGCTGCAGTGTGCCTGGAGCCCAGGGCTTCCTGGTTTTAAAAGTCCTAGGCCTAAGCATAACAGTAACCCTAGGAAGGTAAATCAGCCGGGTATTAGGGTTCTTCCTAAGGGAAAAGCCGTGAAAGCAGCCATGTTGTTGCACTTTTGTAGTCCCCTTGGGATGCCTTGAACAGCTGCAGTGTGCCTGGAGCTAAGGGCTTCCTAGTTTCAAAAATCCTAGCCCTAGGCCTAAGCCGAACAGTAACCCTAGGAAGGTAAATCAGCCTGATGTTAGGCTTCATGCCAAGGAAAAAGCCGTGAAAGCAGCCATGTTGTGGCACTTCTGCACTCCCTTTGGGATGCCTTTGGCAGATGAAGTAAGCCTGGAACTCAGGGCTTCCTGGTTAAAGAAATCCAAGCCCTAGGCTGAACCCTAACCCTAACCCTAGGCAGATAAATCAGCCTAGGTATAGGGATGGTGCCAAGGAAAAAGCTGTGAAAGCTGCCATGTTGTTGCACTTTTGTACTCCCCTTGGGATGCCTTGAACAGCTGCAGTGTGCCTGGAGCCCAGGGCTTCCTAGTTTCAAAAATCCTAGCCCTAGGCCTAAGCCTAACAGTAACCCTGGGAAAGTAAATCAGCCTGGTGTTAGGCTTCTTGCCAAGGAAAAAGCTGTGAAAGCTGCCATGTTGTTGCACTTTTGTACTCCCCTTGGGATGCCTTTCACAGCTCCTGTGTGCCTGGAACTCAGGGCTTCCTGATTTTAAAAATCCTAGCCCTAGGCCGAACCGCAACCCTATGACGAGAAAGGCAAATCAGCCAGGAATTAGGCATGTCCCCAAGGAAAAAGCTGTGGAGGCAGGCATGTTGTGGTACTTTTGCGCTCTTCTTGGCTAGTCCTTCGCAGCTGCTGTGTTCTTGGAACTCAGGGCTTTCTGGTTAATAGAACCCTTACCCTAGGCGTAACTCAAACCTTAACCCTAGGAAGGAAAATCAACCTATGGTTCGGGATGGTCTCATGGAAATATCAGTGGTGGCAGCCAAGTTGCGTCACTTTTGCGCTCCCCTTGGGATGCCTTTCGCAGCTGCAGTGTGCCTGGAGCCCAGGGCTTCCTGGTTTTAAAAGTCCTAGGCCTAAGCCTAACAGTAACCCTAGGAAGGTAAATCAGCCGGGTATTAGGGTTCTTCCTAAGGGAAAAGCCGTGAAAGCAGCCATGTTGTGGCACTTCTGCACTCCCTTTGGGATGCCTTTGGCAGATGAAGTAAGCCTGGAACTCAGGGCTTCCTGGTTAAAGAAATCCAAGCCCTAGGCTGAACCCTAACCCTAACCCTAGGCAGATAAATCAGCCTAGGTATAGGGATGGTGCCAAGAAAAAAGCTGTGAAAGCTGCCATGTTGTTGCACTTTTGTACTCCCCTTGGGATGCCTTGAACAGCTGCAGTGTGCCTGGAGCTAAGGGCTTCCTAGTTTCAAAAATCCTAGCCCTAGGCCGAAGCCTAACAGTAACCCTGGGAAGGTAAATCAGCCTGATGTTAGGCTTCTTGCCAAGGAAAAAGCCGTGAAAGCAGCCATGTTGTGGCACTTTTGCACTCCCTTTGGGATGCCTTTGGCAGATGAAGTAAGCCTGGAACTCAGGGCTTCCTGGTTAAAGAAATCCAAGCCCTAGGCTGAACCCTAACCCTAACCCTAGGCAGATAAATAAGCCTAGGTATAGGGATGGTGCCAAGGAAAAAGCTGTGAAAGCTGCCATGTTGTTGCACTTTTGTACTCCCCTTGGATGCCTTGAACAGCTGCAGTGTGCCTGGAGCTAAGGGCTTCCTAGTTTCAAAAATCCTAGCCCTAGGCCAAAGCCTAACAGTAACCCTAGGAAGGTAAATCAGCCGGGTATTAGGGTTCTTCCTAAGGGAAAAGCCGTGAAAGCAGCCATGTTGTGGCACTTCTGCACTCCCTTTGGGATGCCTTTGGCAGATGAAGTAAGCCTGGAACTCAGGGCTTCCTGGTTAAAGAAATTCAAGCCCTAGGCTGAACCCTAACCCTAACCCTAGGCAGATAAATCAGCCTAGGTATAGGGATGGTGCCAAGGAAAAAGCTGTGAAAGCTGCCATGTTGTTGCACTTTTGTACTCCCCTTGGGATGCCTTGAACAGCTGCAGTGTGCCTGGAGCTAAGGGCTTCCTAGTTTTAAAAATCCTAGCCCTAGGCCTAAGCCTAACAGTAACCCTGGGAAAGTAAATCAGCCTGGTGTTAGGCTTCTTGCCAAGGAAAAAGCTGTGAAAGCTGCCATGTTGTTGCACTTTTGTACTCCCCTTGGGATGCCTTTCACAGCTCCAGTGTGCCTGGAACTCAGGGCTTCCTGATTTTAAAAATCCTAGCCCTAGGCCGAACCGCAACCCTATGACGAGAAAGGCAAATCAGCCAGGAATTAGGCATGTCCCCAAGGAAAAAGCTGTGGAGGCAGGCATGTTGTGGTACTTTTGCGCTCTTCTTGGCTAGTCCTTCGCAGCTGCTGTGTTCTTGGAACTCAGGGCTTTCTGGTTAATAGAACCCTTACCCTAGGCGTAACTCAAACCTTAAGCCTAGGAAGGAAAATCAACCTATGGTTCGGGATGGTCTCATGGAAATATCAGTGGTGGCAGCCAAGTTGCGTCACTTTTGCGCTCCCCTTGGGATGCCTTTCGCAGCTGCAGTGTGCCTGGAGCCCAGGGCTTCCTGGTTTTAAAAGTCCTAGGCCTAAGCCTAACAGTAACCCTAGGAAGGTAAATCAGCCGGGTATTAGGGTTCTTCCTAAGGGAAAAGCCGTGAAAGCAGCCATGTTGTGGCACTTCTGCACTCCCTTTGGGATGCCTTTGGCAGATGAAGTAAGCCTGGAACTCAGGGCTTCCTGGTTAAAGAAATCCAAGCCCTAGGCTGAACCCTAACCCTAACCCTAGGCAGATAAATCAGCCTAGGTATAGGGATGGTGCCAAGAAAAAAGCTGTGAAAGCTGCCATGTTGTTGCACTTTTGTACTCCCCTTGGGATGCCTTGAACAGCTGCAGTGTGCCTGGAGCTAAGGGCTTCCTAGTTTCAAAAATCCTAGCCCTAGGCCGAAGCCTAACAGTAACCCTGGGAAGGTAAATGAGCCTGATGTTAGGCTTCTTGCCAAGGAAAAAGCCGTGAAAGCAGCCATGTTGTGGCACTTTTGCACTCCCTTTGGGATGCCTTTGGCAGATGAAGTAAGCCTGGAACTCAGGGCTTCCTGGTTAAAGAAATCCAAGCCCTAGGCTGAACCCTAACCCTAACCCTAGGCAGATAAATAAGCCTAGGTATAGGGATGGTGCCAAGGAAAAAGCTGTGAAAGCTGCCATGTTGTTGCACTTTTGTACTCCCCTTGGATGCCTTGAACAGCTGCAGTGTGCCTGGAGCTAAGGGCTTCCTAGTTTCAAAAATCCTAGCCCTAGGCCTAAGCCTAACAGTAACCCTAGGAAGGTAAATCAGCCGGGTATTAGGGTTCTTCCTAAGGGAAAAGCCGTGAAAGCAGCCATGTTGTGGCACTTCTGCACTCCCTTTGGGATGCCTTTGGCAGATGAAGTAAGCCTGCAACTCAGGGCTTCCTGGTTAAAGAAATTCAAGCCCTAGGCTGAACCCTAACCCTAACCCTAGGCAGATAAATCAGCCTAGGTATAGGGATGGTGCCAAGGAAAAAGCTGTGAAAGCTGCCATGTTGTTGCACTTTTGTACTCCCCTTGGGATGCCTTGAACAGCTGCAGTGTGCCTGGAGCTAAGGGCTTCCTAGTTTCAAAAATCCTAGCCCTAGGCCTAAGCCTAACAGTAACCCTGGGAAAGTAAATCAGCCTGGTGTTAGGCTTCTTGCCAAGGAAAAAGCCGTGAAACAGCCATGTTGTGGCACTTTTGCACTCCCTTTTGGATGCCTTTCACAGCTCCAGTGTGCCTGGAACTCAGGGCTTCCTGATTTTAAAAATCCTAGCCCTAGGCCGAACCCCAACCCTATGACGAGAAAGGCAAATCAGCCAGGAATTAGGCATGTCCCCAAGGAAAAAGCTGTGGAGGCAGGCATGTTGTGGTACTTTTGCGCTCTTCTTGGCTAGTCCTTCGCAGCTGCTGTGTTCTTGGAACTCAGGGCTTTCTGGTTAATAGAACCCTTACCCTAGGCGTAACTCAAACCTTAACCCTAGGAAGGAAAATCATCCTATGTTTCGGGATGGTCTCATGGAAATATCAGTGGTGGCAGCCAAGTTGCGTCACTTTTGCGCTCCCCTTGGGATGCCTTTTGCAGCTGCAGTGTGCCTGGAGCCCAGGGCTTCCTGGTTTTAAAAGTCCTAGGCCTAAGCCTAACAGTAACCCTAGGAAGGTAAATCAGCCGGGTATTAGGGTTCTTCCTAAGGGAAAAGCCGTGAAAGCAGCCATGTTGTGGCACTTCTGCGCTCCCTTTGGGATGCCTTTGGCAGATGAAGTAAGCCTGGAACTCAGGGCTTCCTGGTTAAAGAAATTCAAGCCCTAGGCTGAACCCTAACCCTAACCCTAGGCAGATAAATCAGCCTAGGTATAGGGATGGTGCCAAGGAAAAAGCTGTGAAAGCTGCCATGTTGTTGCACTTTTGTACTCCCCTTGGGATGCCTTGAACAGCTGCAGTGTGCCTGGAGCTAAGGGCTTCCTAGTTTTAAAAATCCTAGCCCTAGGCCTAAACCTAACAGTAACCCTGGGAAGGTAAATCAGCCTGGTGTTAGGCGTCTTGCCAAGGAAAAAGCAGTGAAAGCAGCCATGTTGTGGCACTTTTGCACTCCCTTTTGGATGCCTTTCACAGCTCCAGTGTGCCTGGAACTCAGGGCTTCCTGATTTTAAAAATCCTAGCCCTAGGCCGAACCCCAACCCTATGACGAGAAAGGCAAATCAGCCAGGAATTAGGCATGTCCACAAGGAAAAAGCTGTGGAGGCAGGCATGTTGTGGTACTTTTGCGCTCTTCTTGGCTAGTCCTTCGCAGCTGCTGTGTTCTTGGAACTCAGGGCTTTCTGGTTAATAGAGCCCTTACCCTAGGCGTAACTCAAACCTTAACCCTAGGAAGGAAAATCAACCTATGGTTCGGGATGGTCTCATGGAAATATCAGTGGTGGCAGCCAAGTTGCGTCACTTTTGCGCTCCCCTTGGGATGCCTTTCGCAGCTGCAGTGTGCCTGGAGCCCAGGGCTTCCTGGTTTTAAAAGTCCTAGGCCTAAGCCTAACAGTAACCCTAGGAAGGTAAATCAGCCGGGTATTAGGGTTCTTCCTAAGGGAAAAGCCGTGAAAGCAGCCATGTTGTGGCACTTCTGCACTCCCTTTGGGATGCCTTTGGCAGATGAAGTAAGCCTGGAACTCAGGGCTTCCTGGTTAAAAAAATTCAAGCCCTAGGCTGAACCCTAACCCTAACCCTAGGCAGATAAATCAGCCCAGGTATAGGGATGGTGCCAAGGAAAAAGCTGTGAAAGCTGCCATGTTGTTGCACTTTTGTACTCCCCTTGGGAGGCCTTGAACAGCTGCAGTGTGCCTGGAGCTAAGGGTTTCCTAGTTTCAAAAATCCTAGCCCTAGGCCTAAGCCTAACAGTAACCCTGGGAAGGTAAATCAGCATGATGTTAGGTTTCTTGCCAAGGAAAAAGCCGTGAAAGCAGCCATGTTGTGGCACTTCTGCACTCCCTTTGGGATGCCTTTGGTAGATGAAGTAAGCCTGGAACTCAGGGCTTCCTGGTTAAAGAAATCCAAGCCCTAGGCTGAACCCTAACCCTAACTCTAGGCAGATAAATCAGCCCAGGTATAGGGATGGTGCCAAGGAAAAAGCTGTGAAAGCTGCCATGTTGTTGCACTTTTGTACTCCCCTTGGGATGCCTTGAACAGCTGCAGTGTGCCTGGAGCTAAGGGCTTCCTAGTTTCAAAAATCCTAGCCCTAGGCCTAAGCCTAACAGTAACCCTGGGAAAGTAAATCAGCCTGGTGTTAGGCTTCTTGCCAAGGAAAAAGCCGTGAAAGCAGCCATGTTGTGGCACTTTTGCACTCCCTTTTGGATGCCTTTCACAGCTCCAGTGTGCCTGGAACTCAGGGCTTCCTGCTTTTAAAAATCCTAGCCCTAGGCCGAACCCCAACCCTAAGACGAGAAAGGCAAATCAGCCAGGAATTAGGCATGTCCCCAAGGAAAAAGCTGTGGAGGCAGGCATGTTGTGGTACTTTTGCGCTCTTCTTGGCTAGTCCTTCGCAGCTGCTGTGTTCTTGGAACTCAGGGCTTTCTGGTTAATAGAACCCTTACCCTAGGCGTAACTCAAACCTTAACCCTAGGAAGGAAAATCAGCCTATGGTTCGGGATGGTCTCATGGAAATATCAGTGGTGGCAGCCAAGTTGCGTCACTTTTGCGCTCCCCTTGGGATGCCTTTTGCAGCTGCAGTGTGCCTGGAGCCCAGGGCTTCCTGGTTTTAAAAGTCCTAGGCCTAAGCCTAACAGTAACCCTAGGAAGGTAAATCAGCCGGGTATTAGGGTTCTTCCTAAGGGAAAAGCCGTGAAAGCAGCCATGTTGTGGCACTTCTGCACTCCCTTTGGGATGCCTTTGGCAGATGAAGTAAGCCTGGAACTCAGGGCTTCCTGGTTAAAGAAATCCAAGCCCTAGGCTGAACCCTAACCCTAACCCTAGGCAGATAAATCAGCCTAGGTATAGGGATGGTGCCAAGGAAAAAGCTGTGAAAGCTGCCATGTTGTTGCACTTTTGTACTCCCCTTGGGATGCCTTGAACAGCTGCAGTGTGCCTGGAGCCCAGGGCTTCCTAGTTTCAAAAATCCTAGCCCTAGGCCTAAGCCTAACAGTAACCCTGGGAAAGTAAATCAGCCTGATGTTAGGTTTCTTGCCAAGGAAAAAGCCGTGAAAGCAGCCATGTTGTGGCACTTTTGCACTCCCTTTTGGATGCCTTTCACAGCTGCAGTGTGCCTGGAACTCAGGGCTTCCTGATTTTAAAAATCCTAGCCCTAGGCCGAACCGCAACCCTAAGACGAGAAAGGCAAATCAGCCAGGAATTAGGCATGTCCCCAAGGAAAAAGCTGTGGAGGCAGGCATGTTGTGGTACTTTTGCGCTCTTCTTGGCTAGTCCTTCGCAGCTGCTGTGTTCTTGGAACTCAGGGCTTTCTGGTTAATAGAACCCTTACCCTAGGCGTAACTCAAACCTTAACCCTAGGAAGGAAAATCAGCCTATGGTTCGGGATGCTCTCATGGAAATATCAGTGGTGGCAGCCAAGTTGCGTCACTTTTGCGCTCCCCTTGGGATGCCTTTCGCAGCTGCAGTGTGCCTGGAGCCCAGGGCTTCCTGGTTTTAAAAGTCCTAGGCCTAAGCCTAACAGTAACCCTAGGAAGGTAAATCAGCCGGGTATTAGGGTTCTTCCTAAGGGAAAAGCCGTGAAAGCAGCCATGTTGTGGCACTTCTGCACTCCCTTTGGGATGCCTTTGGCAGATGAAGTAAGCCTGGAACTCAGGGCTTCCTGGTAAAAAAAATTCAAGCCCTAGGCTGAACCCTAACCCTAACCCTAGGCAGATAAATCAGCCTAGGTATAGGGATGGTGCCAAGGAAAAAGCTGTGAAAGCTGCCATGTTGTTGCACTTTTGTACTCCCCTTGGGATGCCTTGAACAGCTGCAGTGTGCCTGGAGCTAAGGGCTTCCTAGTTTCAAAAATCCTAGCCCTAGGCCTAAGCCTAACAGTAACCCTGGGAAAGTAAATCAGCCTGATGTTAGGCTTCTTGCCAAGGAAAAAGCCGTGAAACAGCCATGTTGTGGCACTTTTGCACTCCCTTTTGGATGCCTTTCACAGCTCCAGTGTGCCTGGAACTCAGGGCTTCCTGATTTTAAAAATCCTAGCCCTAGGCCGAACCCCAACCCTAAGACGAGAAAGGCAAATCAGCCAGGAATTAGGCATGTCCCCAAGGAAAAAGCTGTGGAGGCAGGCATGTTGTGGTACTTTTGCGCTCTTCTTGGCTAGTCCTTCGCAGCTGCTGTGTTCTTGGAACTCAGGGCTTTCTGGTTAATAGAACCCTTACCCTAGGCGTAACTCAAACCTTAACCCTAGGAAGGAAAATCAGCCTATGGTTCGGGATGGTCTCATGGAAATATCAGTGGTGGCAGCCAAGTTGCGTCACTTTTGCGCTCCCCTTGGGATGCCTTTTGCAGCTGCAGTGTGCCTGGAGCCCAGGGCTTCCTGGTTTTAAAAGTCCTAGGCCTAAGCCTAACAGTAACCCTAGGAAGGTAAATCAGCCGGGTATTAGGGTTCTTCCTAAGGGAAAAGCCGTGAAAGCAGCCATGTTGTGGCACTTCTGCACTCCCTTTGGGATGCCTTTGGCAGATGAAGTAAGCCTGGAACTCAGGGCTTCCTGGTTAAAGAAATCCAAGCCCTAGGCTGAACCCTAACCCTAACCCTAGGCAGATAAATCAGCCTAGGTATAGGGATGGTGCCAAGGAAAAAGCTGTGAAAGCTGCCATGTTGTTGCACTTTTGTACTCCCCTTGGGATGCCTTGAACAGCTGCAGTGTGCCTGGAGCCCAGGGCTTCCTAGTTTCAAAAATCCTAGCCCTAGGCCTAAGCCTAACAGTAACCCTGGGAAAGTAAATCAGCCTGATGTTAGGTTTCTTGCCAAGGAAAAAGCTGTGAAAGCAGCCATGTTGTGGCACTTTTGCACTCCCTTTTGGATGCCTTTCACAGCTCCAGTGTGCCTGGAACTCAGGGCTTCCTGATTTTAAAAATCCTAGCCCTAGGCCGAACCCCAACCCTAAGACGAGAAAGGCAAATCAGCCAGGAATTAGGCATGTCCCCAAGGAAAAAGCTGTGGAGGCAGGCATGTTGTGGTACTTTTGCGCTCTTCTTGGCTAGTCCTTCGCAGCTGCTGTGTTCTTGGAACTCAGGGCTTTCTGGTTAATAGACCCATACCCTAGGCGTAACTCAAACCTTAACCCTAGGAAGGAAAATCAGCCTATGGTTCGGGATGGTCTCATGGAAATATCAGTGGTGGCAGCCAAGTTGCGTCACTTTTGCGCTCCCCTTGGGATGCCTTTCGCAGCTGCAGTGTGCCTGGAGCCCAGGGCTTCCTGGTTTTAAAAGTCCTAGGCCTAAGCCTAACAGTAACCCTAGGAAGGTAAATCAGCCGGGTATTAGGGTTCTTCCTAAGGGAAAAGCCGTGAAAGCAGCCATGTTGTGGCACTTCTGCACTCCCTTTGGGATGCCTTTGGCAGATGAAGTAAGCCTGGAACTCAGGGCTTCCTGGTTAAAGAAATCCAAGCCCTAGGCTGAACCCTAACCCTAACCCTAGGCAGATAAATCAGCCTAGGTATAGGGATGGTGCCAAGGAAAAAGCTGTGAAAGCTGCCATGTTGTTGCACTTTTGTACTCCCCTTGGGATGCCTTGAACAGCTGCAGTGTGCCTGGAGCCCAGGGCTTCCTAGTTTCAAAAATCCTAGCCCTAGGCCTAAGCCTAACAGTAACCCTGGAAAAGTATGTCAGCCTGATGTTAGGCTTCTTGCCAAGGAAAAAGCCGTGAAAGCAGCCATGTTGTGGCACTTTTGCACTCCCTTTTGGATGCCTTTCACAGCTCCAGTGTGCCTGGAACTCAGGGCTTCCTGCTTTTAAAAATCCTAGCCCTAGGCCGAACCCCAACCCTAAGACGAGAAAGGCAAATCAGCCAGGAATTAGGCATGTCCCCAAGGAAAAAGCTGTGGAGGCAGGCATGTTGTGGTACTTTTGCGCTCTTCTTGGCTAGTCCTTCGCAGCTGCTGTGTTCTTGGAACTCAGGGCTTTCTGGTTAATAGAGCCCTTACCCTAGGCGTAACTCAAACCTTAACCCTAGGAAGGAAAATCAACCTATGGTTAGGGATGGTCTCATGGAAATATCAGTGGTGGCAGCCAAGTTGCGTCACTTTTGCGCTCCCCTTGGGATGCCTTTCGCAGCTGCAGTGTGCCTGGAGCCCAGGGCTTCCTGGTTTTAAAAGTCCTAGGCCTAAGCCTAACAGTAACCCTAGGAAGGTAAATCAGCCGGGTATTAGGGTTCTTCCTAAGGGAAAAGCCGTGAAAGCAGCCATGTTGTGGCACTTCTGCACTCCCTTTGGGATGCCTTTGGCAGATGAAGTAAGCCTGGAACTCAGGGCTTCCTGGTTAAAGAAATTCAAGCCCTAGGCTGAACCCTAACCCTAACCCTAGGCAGATAAATCAGCCTAGGTATAGGGATGGTGCCAAGGAAAAAGCTGTGAAAGCTGCCATGTTGTTGCACTTTTGTACTCCCCTTGGGATGCCTTGAACAGCTGCAGTGTGCCTGGAGCTAAGGGCTTCCTAGTTTCAAAACTCCTAGCCCTAGGCCTAAGCCTAACAGTAACCCTGGGA
Organism: Ammospiza caudacuta; assembly: GCF_027887145.1. NCBI lineage: Eukaryota > Metazoa > Chordata > Aves > Passeriformes > Passerellidae > Ammospiza > Ammospiza caudacuta. The sequence goes on from NW_026682988.1 coordinate 128,970, forward strand.
AAGTAAATCAGCCTGATGTTAGGCTTCTTGCCAAGGAAAAAGCCGTGAAACAGCCATGTTGTGGCACTTTTGCACTCCCTTTTGGATGCCTTTCACAGCTCCAGTGTGCCTGGAACTCAGGGCTTCCTGCTTTTAAAAATCCTAGCCCTAGGCCGAACCCCAACCCTAAGACGAGAAAGGCAAATCAGCCAGGAATTAGGCATGTCCCCAAGGAAAAAGCTGTGGAGGCAGGCATGTTGTGGTACTTTTGCGCTCTTCTTGGCTAGTCCTTCGCAGCTGCTGTGTTCTTGGAACTCAGGGCTTTCTGGTTAATAGAACCCTTACCCTAGGCGTAACTCAAACCTTAACCCTAGGAAGGAAAATCAGCCTATGGTTCGGGATGGTCTCATGGAAATATCAGTGGTGGCAGCCAAGTTGCGTCACTTTTGCGCTCCCCTTGGGATGCCTTTTGCAGCTGCAGTGTGCCTGGAGCCCAGGGCTTCCTGGTTTTAAAAGTCCTAGGCCTAAGCCTAACAGTAACCCTAGGAAGGTAAATCAGCCGGGTATTAGGGTTCTTCCTAAGGGAAAAGCCGTGAAAGCAGCCATGTTGTGGCACTTCTGCACTCCCTTTGGGATGCCTTTGGCAGATGAAGTAAGCCTGGAACTCAGGGCTTCCTGGTTAAAGAAATCCAAGCCCTAGGCTGAACCCTAACCCTAACCCTAGGCAGATAAATCAGCCTAGGTATAGGGATGGTGCCAAGGAAAAAGCTGTGAAAGCTGCCATGTTGTTGCACTTTTGTACTCCCCTTGGGATGCCTTGAACAGCTGCAGTGTGCCTGGAGCCCAGGGCTTCCTAGTTTCAAAAATCCTAGCCCTAGGCCTAAGCCTAACAGTAACCCTGGGAAAGTAAATCAGCCTGATGTTAGGTTTCTTGCCAAGGAAAAAGCCGTGAAAGCAGCCATGTTGTGGCACTTTTGCACTCCCTTTTGGATGCCTTTCACAGCTCCAGTGTGCCTGGAACTCAGGGCTTCCTGATTTTAAAAATCCTAGCCCTAGGCCGAACCCCAACCCTAAGACGAGAAAGGCAAATCAGCCAGGAATTAGGCATGTCCCCAAGGAAAAAGCTGTGGAGGCAGGCATGTTGTGGTACTTTTGCGCTCTTCTTGGCTAGTCCTTCGCAGCTGCTGTGTTCTTGGAACTCAGGGCTTTCTGGTTAATAGACCCTTACCCTAGGCGTAACTCAAACCTTAACCCTAGGAAGGAAAATCAGCCTATGGTTCGGGATGGTCTCATGGAAATATCAGTGGTGGCAGCCAAGTTGCGTCACTTTTGCGCTCCCCTTGGGATGCCTTTTGCAGCTGCAGTGTGCCTGGAGCCCAGGGCTTCCTGGTTTTAAAAGTCCTAGGCCTAAGCCTAACAGTAACCCTAGGAAGGTAAATCAGCCGGGTATTAGGGTTCTTCCTAAGGGAAAAGCCGTGAAAGCAGCCATGTTGTGGCACTTCTGCACTCCCTTTGGGATGCCTTTGGCAGATGAAGTAAGCCTGGAACTCAGGGCTTCCTGGTTAAAGAAATTCAAGCCCTAGGCTGAACCCTAACCCTAACCCTAGGCAGATAAATCAGCCTAGGTATAGGGATGGTGCCAAGGAAAAAGCTGTGAAAGCTGCCATGTTGTTGCACTTTTGTACTCCCCTTGGGATGCCTTGAACAGCTGCAGTGTGCCTGGAGCTAAGGGCTTCCTAGTTTTAAAAATCGTAGCCCTAGGCTTAAGCCTAATAGTAACCCTGGGAAGGTAAGTCAGCCTGGTGTTAGGCGTCTTGCCAAGGAAAAAGCCGTGAAAGCAGCCATGTTGTGGCACTTTTGCAATCCCTTTTGGATGCCTTTCACAGCTCCAGTGTGCCTGGAACTCAGGGCTTCCTGCTTTTAAAAATCCTAGCCCTAGGCCGAACCGCAACCCTAAGACGAGAAAGGCAAATCAGCCAGGAATTAGGCATGTCCCCAAGGAAAAAGCTGTGGAGGCAGGCATGTTGTGGTACTTTTGCGCTCTTCTTGGCTAGTCCTTCGCAGCTGCTGTGTTCTTGGAACTCAGGGCTTTCTGGTTAATAGAACCCTTACCCTAGGCGTAACTCAAACCTTAACCCTAGGAAGGAAAATCAACCTATGGTTCGGGATGCTCTCATGGAAATATCAGTGGTGGCAGCCAAGTTGCGTCACTTTTGCGCTCCCCTTGGGATGCCTTTCGCAGCTGCAGTGTGCCTGGGGCCCAGGGCTTCCTGGTTTTAAAAGTCCTAGGCCTAAGCCTAACAGTAACCCTAGGAAGGTAAATCAGCCGGGTATTAGGGTTCTTCCTAAGGGAAAAGCCGTGAAAGCAGCCATGTTGTGGCACTTCTGCACTCCCTTTGGGATGCCTTTGGCAGATGAAGTAAGCCTGGAACTCAGGGCTTCCTGGTAAAAAAAATTCAAGCCCTAGGCTGAACCCTAACCCTAACCCTAGGCAGATAAATCAGCCTAGGTATAGGGATGGTGCCAAGGAAAAAGCTGTGAAAGCTGCCATGTTGTTGCACTTTTGTAGTCCCCTTGGGATGCCTTGAACAGCTGCAGTGTGCCTGGAGCCCAGGGCTTCCTAGTTTCAAAAATCCTAGCCCTAGGCCTAAGCCTAACAGTAACCCTGGGAAAGTAAATCAGCCTGATGTTAGGCTTCTTGCCAAGGAAAAAGCCGTGAAAGCAGCCATGTTGTGGCACTTCTGCACTCCCTTTGGGATGCCTTTGGCAGATGAAGTAAGCCTGGAACTCAGGGCTTCCTGGTTAAAGAAATCCAAGCCCTAGGCTGAACCCTAACCCTAACCCTAGGCAGATAAATCAGCCTAGGTATAGGGATGGTGCCAAGGAAAAAGCTGTGAAAGCTGCCATGTTGTTGCACTTTTGTACTCCCCTTGGGATGCCTTGAACAGCTGCAGTGTGCCTGGAGCTAAGGGCTTCCTAGTTTCAAAAATCCTAGCCCTAGGCCTAAGCCTAACAGTAACCCTGGGAAAGTAAATCAGCCTGATGTTAGGCTTCTTGCCAAGGAAAAAGCCGTGAAAGCAGCCATGTTGTGGCACTTTTGCACTCCCTTTTGGATGCCTTTCACAGCTCCAGTGTGCCTGGAACTCAGGGCTTCCTGCTTTTAAAAATCCTAGCCCTAGGCCGAACCCCAACCCTAAGACGAGAAAGGCAAATCAGCCAGGAATTAGGCATGTCCCCAAGGAAAAAGCTGTGGAGGCAGGCATGTTGTGGTACTTTTGCGCTCTTCTTGGCTAGTCCTTCGCAGCTGCTGTGTTCTTGGAACTCAGGGCTTTCTGGTTAATAGAACCCTTACCCTAGGCGTAACTCAAACCTTAACCCTAGGAAGGAAAATCAACCTATGGTTCGGGATGGTCTCATGGAAATATCAGTGGTGGCAGCCAAGTTGCGTCACTTTTGCGCTCCCCTTGGGATGCCTTTTGCAGCTGCAGTGTGCCTGGAGCCCAGGGCTTCCTGGTTTTAAAAGTCCTAGGCCTAAGCCTAACAGTAACCCTAGGAAGGTAAATCAGCCGGGTATTAGGGTTCTTCCTAAGGGAAAAGCCGTGAAAGCAGCCATGTTGTGGCACTTCTGCACTCCCTTTGGGATGCCTTTGGCAGATGAAGTAAGCCTGGAACTCAGGGCTTCCTGGTTAAAGAAATCCAAGCCCTAGGCTGAACCCTAACCCTAACCCTAGGCAGATAAATCAGCCTAGGTATAGGGATGGTGCCAAGGAAAAAGCTGTGAAAGCTGCCATGTTGTTGCACTTTTGTACTCCCCTTGGGATGCCTTGAACAGCTGCAGTGTGCCTGGAGCCCAGGGCTTCCTAGTTTCAAAAATCCTAGCCCTAGGCCTAAGCCTAACAGTAACCCTGGGAAAGTAAATCAGCCTGATGTTAGGTTTCTTGCCAAGGAAAAAGCCGTGAAAGCAGCCATGTTGTGGCACTTTTGCACTCCCTTTTGGATGCCTTTCACAGCTGCAGTGTGCCTGGAACTCAGGGCTTCCTGATTTTAAAAATCCTAGCCCTAGGCCGAACCCCAACCCTAAGACGAGAAAGGCAAATCAGCCAGGAATTAGGCATGTCCCCAAGGAAAAAGCTGTGGAGGCAGGCATGTTGTGGTACTTTTGCGCTCTTCTTGGCTAGTCCTTCGCAGCTGCTGTGTTCTTGGAACTCAGGGCTTTCTGGTTAATAGACCCTTACCCTAGGCGTAACTCAAACCTTAACCCTAGGAAGGAAAATCAGCCTATGGTTCGGGATGGTCTCATGGAAATATCAGTGGTGGCAGCCAAGTTGCGTCACTTTTGCGCTCCCCTTGGGATGCCTTTTGCAGCTGCAGTGTGCCTGGAGCCCAGGGCTTCCTGGTTTTAAAAGTCCTAGGCCTAAGCCTAACAGTAACCCTAGGAAGGTAAATCAGCCGGGTATTAGGGTTCTTCCTAAGGGAAAAGCCGTGAAAGCAGCCATGTTGTGGCACTTCTGCACTTCCTTTGGGATGCCTTTGGCAGATGAAGTAAGCCTGGAACTCAGGGCTTCCTGGTTAAAGAAATTCAAGCCCTAGGCTGAACCCTAACCCTAACCCTAGGCAGATAAATCAGCCTAGGTATAGGGATGGTGCCAAGGAAAAAGCTGTGAAAGCTGCCATGTTGTTGCACTTTTGTACTCCCCTTGGGATGCCTTGAACAGCTGCAGTGTGCCTGGAGCTAAGGGCTTCCTAGTTTTAAAAATCGTAGCCCTAGGCTTAAGCCTAATAGTAACCCTGGGAAGGTAAGTCAGCCTGGTGTTAGGCGTCTTGCCAAGGAAAAAGCCGTGAAAGCAGCCATGTTGTGGCACTTTTGCAATCCCTTTTGGATGCCTTTCACAGCTCCAGTGTGCCTGGAACTCAGGGCTTCCTGCTTTTAAAAATCCTAGCCCTAGGCCGAACCCCAACCCTAAGACGAGAAAGGCAAATCTGCCAGGAATTAGGCATGTCCCCAAGGAAAAAGCTGTGGAGGCAGGCATGTTGTGGTACTTTTGCGCTCTTCTTGGCTAGTCCTTCGCAGCTGCTGTGTTCTTGGAACTCAGGGCTTTCTGGTTAATAGAACCCTTACCCTAGGCGTAACTCAAACCTTAACCCTAGGAAGGAAAATCAACCTATGGTTCGGGATGCTCTCATGGAAATATCAGTGGTGGCAGCCAAGTTGCGTCACTTTTGCGCTCCCCTTGGGATGCCTTTCGCAGCTGCAGTGTGCCTGGGGCCCAGGGCTTCCTGGTTTTAAAAGTCCTAGGCCTAAGCCTAACAGTAACCCTAGGAAGGTAAATCAGCCGGGTATTAGGGTTCTTCCTAAGGGAAAAGCCGTGAAAGCAGCCATGTTGTGGCACTTCTGCACTCCCTTTGGGATGCCTTTGGCAGATGAAGTAAGCCTGGAACTCAGGGCTTCCTGGTAAAAAAAATTCAAGCCCTAGGCTGAACCCTAACCCTAACCCTAGGCAGATAAATCAGCCTAGGTATAGGGATGGTGCCAAGGAAAAAGCTGTGAAAGCTGCCATGTTGTTGCACTTTTGTACTCCCCTTGGGATGCCTTGAACAGCTGCAGTGTGCCTGGAGCCCAGGGCTTCCTAGTTTCAAAAATCCTAGCCCTAGGCCTAAGCCTAACAGTAACCCTGGGAAAGTAAATCAGCCTGATGTTAGGCTTCTTGCCAAGGAAAAAGCCGTGAAAGCAGCCATGTTGTGGCACTTCTGCACTCCCTTTGGGATGCCTTTGGCAGATGAAGTAAGCCTGGAACTCAGGGCTTCCTGGTTAAAGAAATCCAAGCCCTAGGCTGAACCCTAACCCTAACCCTAGGCAGATAAATCAGCCTAGGTATAGGGATGGTGCCAAGGAAAAAGCTGTGAAAGCTGCCATGTTGTTGCACTTTTGTACTCCCCTTGGGATGCCTTGAACAGCTGCAGTGTGCCTGGAGCTAAGGGCTTCCTAGTTTCAAAAATCCTAGCCCTAGGCCTAAGCCTAACAGTAACCCTGGGAAAGTAAATCAGCCTGATGTTAGGCTTCTTGCCAAGGAAAAAGCCGTGAAAGCAGCCATGTTGTGGCACTTTTGCACTCCCTTTTGGATGCCTTTCACAGCTCCAGTGTGCCTGGAACTCAGGGCTTCCTGCTTTTAAAAATCCTAGCCCTAGGCCGAACCCCAACCCTAAGACGAGAAAGGCAAATCAGCCAGGAATTAGGCATGTCCCCAAGGAAAAAGCTGTGGAGGCAGGCATGTTGTGGTACTTTTGCGCTCTTCTTGGCTAGTCCTTCGCAGCTGCTGTGTTCTTGGAACTCAGGGCTTTCTGGTTAATAGAACCCTTACCCTAGGCGTAACTCAAACCTTAACCCTAGGAAGGAAAATCATCCTATGGTTCGGGATGGTCTCATGGAAATATCAGTGGTGGCAGCCAAGTTGCGTCACTTTTGCGCTCCCCTTGGGATGCCTGCCTTTCACAGCTGCAGTGTGCCTGGAGCCCAGGGCTTCCTGGTTTTAAAAGTCCTAGGCCTAAGCCTAACAGTAACCCTAGGAAGGTAAATCAGCCGGGTATTAGGGTTCTTCCTAAGGGAAAAGCCGTGAAAGCAGCCATGTTGTGGCACTTCTGCACTCCCTTTGGGATGCCTTTGGCAGATGAAGTAAGCCTGGAACTCAGGGCTTCCTGGTTAAAAAAAATTCAAGCCCTCGGCTGAACCCTAACCCTAACCCTAGGCAGATAAATCAGCCTAGGTATAGGGATGGTGCCAAGGAAAAAGCTGTGAAAGCTGCCATGTTGTTGCACTTTTGTACTCCCCTTGGGATGCCTTGAACAGCTGCAGTGTGCCTGGAGCTAAGGGCTTCCTAGTTTTAAAAATCCTAGCCCTAGGCCTAAGCCTAACAGTAACCCTGGGAAGGCAAATCAGCCTGGTGTTAGGCTTCTTGCCAAGGAAAAAGCCGTGAAAGCAGCCATGTTGTGGCACTTTTGCACTCCCTTTTGGATGCCTTTCACAGCTGCAGTGTGCCTGGAACTCAGGGCTTCCTGCTTTTAAAAATCCTAGCCCTAGGCCGAACCCCAACCCTAAGACGAGAAAGGCAAATCAGCCAGGAATTAGGCATGTCCCCAAGGAAAAAGCTGTGGAGGCAGGCATGTTGTGGTACTTTTGCGCTCTTCTTGGCTAGTCCTTCGCAGCTGCTGTGTTCTTGGAACTCAGGGCTTTCTGGTTAATAGAACCCTTACCCTAGGCGTAACTCAAACCTTAACCCTAGGAAGGAAAATCAACCTATGGTTCGGGATGGTCTCATGGAAATATCAGTGGTGGCAGCCAAGTTGCGTCACTTTTGCGCTCCCCTTGGGATGCCTTTTGCAGCTGCAGTGTGCCTGGAGCCCAGGGCTTCCTGGTTTTAAAAGTCCTAGGCCTAAGCCTAACAGTAACCCTAGGAAGGTAAATCAGCCGGGTATTAGGGTTCTTCCTAAGGGAAAAGCCGTGAAAGCAGCCATGTTGTTGCACTTTTGTAGTCCCCTTGGGATGCCTTGAACAGCTGCAGTGTGCCTGGAGCTAAGGGCTTCCTAGTTTCAAAAATCCTAGCCCTAGGCCTAAGCCGAACAGTAACCCTAGGAAGGTAAATCAGCCTGATGTTAGGCTTCATGCCAAGGAAAAAGCCGTGAAAGCAGCCATGTTGTGGCACTTCTGCACTCCCTTTGGGATGCCTTTGGCAGATGAAGTAAGCCTGGAACTCAGGGCTTCCTGGTTAAAGAAATCCAAGCCCTAGGCTGAACCCTAACCCTAACCCTAGGCAGATAAATCAGCCTAGGTATAGGGATGGTGCCAAGGAAAAAGCTGTGAAAGCTGCCATGTTGTTGCACTTTTGTACTCCCCTTGGGATGCCTTGAACAGCTGCAGTGTGCCTGGAGCCCAGGGCTTCCTAGTTTCAAAAATCCTAGCCCTAGGCCTAAGCCTAACAGTAACCCTGGGAAAGTAAATCAGCCTGGTGTTAGGCTTCTTGCCAAGGAAAAAGCTGTGAAAGCTGCCATGTTGTTGCACTTTTGTACTCCCCTTGGGATGCCTTTCACAGCTCCAGTGTGCCTGGAACTCAGGGCTTCCTGATTTTAAAAATCCTAGCCCTAGGCCGAACCCCAACCCTAAGACGAGAAAGGCAAATCAGCCAGGAATTAGGCATGTCCCCAAGGAAAAAGCTGTGGAGGCAGGCATGTTGTGGTACTTTTGCGCTCTTCTTGGCTAGTCCTTCGCAGCTGCTGTGTTCTTGGAACTCAGGGCTTTCTGGTTAATAGAGCCCTTACCCTAGGCGTAACTCAAACCTTAACCCTAGGAAGGAAAATCAACCTATGGTTCGGGATGGTCTCATGGAAATATCAGTGGTGGCAGCCAAGTTGCGTCACTTTTGCGCTCCCCTTGGGATGCCTTTCGCAGCTGCAGTGTGCCTGGAGCCCAGGGCTTCCTGGTTTTAAAAGTCCTAGGCCTAAGCCTAACAGTAACCCTAGGAAGGTAAATCAGCCGGGTATTAGGGTTCTTCCTAAGGGAAAAGCCGTGAAAGCAGCCATGTTGTGGCACTTCTGCACTCCCTTTGGGATGCCTTTGGCAGATGAAGTAAGCCTGGAACTCAGGGCTTCCTGGTTAAAGAAATCCAAGCCCTAGGCTGAACCCTAACCCTAACCCTAGGCAGATAAATCAGCCTAGGTATAGGGATGGTGCCAAGGAAAAAGCTGTGAAAGCTGCCATGTTGTTGCACTTTTGTACTCCCCTTGGGATGCCTTGAACAGCTGCAGTGTGCCTGGAGCTAAGGGCTTCCTAGTTTCAAAAATCCTAGCCCTAGGCCTAAGCCTAACAGTAACCCTGGGAAGGCAAATCAGCCTGATGTTAGGCTTCTTGCCAAAGAAAAAGCCGTGAAACAGCCATGTTGTGGCACTTTTGCACTCCCTTTTGGATGCCTTTCACAGCTCCAGTGTGCCTGGAACTCAGGGCTTCCTGATTTTAAAAATCCTAGCCCTAGGCCGAACCCCAACCCTAAGACGAGAAAGGCAAATCAGCCAGGAATTAGGCATGTCCCCAAGGAAAAAGCTGTGGAGGCAGGCATGTTGTGGTACTTTTGCGCTCTTCTTGGCTAGTCCTTCGCAGCTGCTGTGTTCTTGGAACTCAGGGCTTTCTGGTTAATAGAACCCTTACCCTAGGCGTAACTCAAACCTTAACCCTAGGAAGGAAAATCAGCCTATGGTTCGGGATGGTCTCATGGAAATATCAGTGGTGGCAGCCAAGTTGCGTCACTTTTGCGCTCCCCTTGGGATGCCTTTTGCAGCTGCAGTGTGCCTGGAGCCCAGGGCTTCCTGGTTTTAAAAGTCCTAGGCCTAAGCCTAACAGTAACCCTAGGAAGGTAAATCAGCCGGGTATTAGGGTTCTTCCTAAGGGAAAAGCCGTGAAAGCAGCCATGTTGTGGCACTTCTGCACTCCCTTTGGGATGCCTTTGGCAGATGAAGTAAGCCTGGAACTCAGGGCTTCCTGGTTAAAGAAATCCAAGCCCTAGGCTGAACCCTAACCCTAACCCTAGGCAGATAAATCAGCCTAGGTATAGGGATGGTGCCAAGGAAAAAGCCGTGAAAGCTGCCATGTTGTTGCACTTTTGTACTCCCCTTGGGATGCCTTGAACAGCTGCAGTGTGCCTGGAGCTAAGGGCTTCCTAGTTTTAAAAATCGTAGCCCTAGGCTTAAGCCTAATAGTAACCCTGGGAAGGTAAGTCAGCCTGGTGTTAGGCGTCTTGCCAAGGAAAAAGCCGTGAAAGCAGCCATGTTGTGGCACTTTTGCAATCCCTTTTGGATGCCTTTCACAGCTCCAGTGTGCCTGGAACTCAGGGCTTCCTGCTTTTAAAAATCCTAGCCCTAGGCCGAACCCCAACCCTATGACGAGAAAGGCAAATCAGCCAGGAATTAGGCATGTCCCCAAGGAAAAAGCTGTGGAGGCAGGCATGTTGTGGTACTTTTGCGCTCTTCTTGGCTAGTCCTTCGCAGCTGCTGTGTTCTTGGAACTCAGGGCTTTCTGGTTAATAGAACCCTTACCCTAGGCGTAACTCAAACCTTAACCCTAGGAAGGAAAATCAGCCTATGGTTCGGGATGGTCTCATGGAAATATCAGTGGTGGCAGCCAAGTTGCGTCACTTTTGCGCTCCCCTTGGGATGCCTTTCGCAGCTGCAGTGTGCCTGGGGCCCAGGGCTTCCTGGTTTTAAAAGTCCTAGGCCTAAGCCTAACAGTAACCCTAGGAAGGTAAATCAGCCGGGTATTAGGGTTCTTCCTAAGGGAAAAGCCGTGAAAGCAGCCATGTTGTGGCACTTCTGCACTCCCTTTGGGATGCCTTTGGCAGATGAAGTAAGCCTGGAACTCAGGGCTTCCTGGTAAAAAAAATTCAAGCCCTAGGCTGAACCCTAACCCTAACCCTAGGCAGATAAATCAGCCCAGGTATAGGGATGGTGCCAAGGAAAAAGCTGTGAAAGCTGCCATGTTGTTGCACTTTTGTAGTCCCCTTGGGATGCCTTGAACAGCTGCAGTGTGCCTGGAGCTAAGGGCTTCCTAGTTTCAAAAATCCTAGCCCTAGGCCTAAGCCTAACAGTAACCCTTGGAAGGTAAATCAGCCTGATGTTAGGCTTCTTGCCAAGGAAAAAGCCGTGAAAGCAGCCATGTTGTGGCACTTCTGCACTCCCTTTGGGATGCCTTTGGCAGATGAAGTAAGCCTGGAACTCAGGGCTTCCTGGTTAAAGAAATCCAAGCCCTAGGCTGAACCCTAACCCTAACCCTAGGCAGATAAATCAGCCTAGGTATAGGGATGGTGCCAAGGAAAAAGCTGTGAAAGCTGCCATGTTGTTGCACTTTTGTACTCCCCTTGGGATGCCTTGAACAGCTGCAGTGTGCCTGGAGCTAAGGGCCTCCTAGTTTCAAAAATCCTAGCCCTAGGCCTAAGCCTAGCAGTAACCCTGGGAAAGTAAATCAGCCTGGTGTTAGGCTTCTTGCCAAGGAAAAAGCCGTGAAAGCAGCCATGTTGTGGCACTTTTGCACTCCCTTTTGGATGCCTTTCACAGCTCCAGTGTGCCTGGAACTCAGGGCTTCCTGCTTTTAAAAATCCTAGCCCTAGGCCGAACCGCAACCCTAAGACGAGAAAGGCAAATCAGCCAGGAATTAGGCATGTCCCCAAGGAAAAAGCTGTGGAGGCAGGCATGTTGTGGTACTTTTGCGCTCTTCTTGGCTAGTCCTTCGCAGCTGCTGTGTTCTTGGAACTCAGGGCTTTCTGGTTAATAGAACCCTTACCCTAGGCGTAACTCAAACCTTAACCCTAGGAAGGAAAATCAGCCTATGGTTCCGGATGGTCTCATGGAAATATCAGCGGTGGCAGCCAAGTTGCGTCACTTTTGCGCTCCCCTTGGGATGCCTTTCGCAGCTGCAGTGTGCCTGGAGCCCAGGGCTTCCTGGTTTTAAAAGTCCTAGGCCTAAGCCTAACAGTAACCCTAGGAAGGTAAATCAGCCGGGTATTAGGGTTCTTCCTAAGGGAAAAGCCGTGAAAGCAGCCATGTTGTGGCACTTCTGCACTCCCTTTGGGATGCCTTTGGCAGATGAAGTAAGCCTGGAACTCAGGGCTTCCTGGTTAAAAAAATTCAAGCCCTAGGCTGAACCCTAACCCTAACCCTAGGCAGATAAATCAGCCTAGGTATAGGGATGGTGCCAAGGAAAAAGCTGTGAAAGCTGCCATGTTGTTGCACTTTTGTACTCCCCTTGGGATGCCTTGAACAGCTGCAGTGTGCCTGGAGCTAAGGGCTTCCTAGTTTTAAAAATCGTAGCCCTAGGCTTAAGCCTAATAGTAACCCTGGGAAGGTAAGTCAGCCTGGTGTTAGGCGTCTTGCCAAGGAAAAAGCCGTGAAAGCAGCCATGTTGTGGCACTTTTGCAATCCCTTTTGGATGCCTTTCACAGCTCCAGTGTGCCTGGAACTCAGGGCTTCCTGCTTTTAAAAATCCTAGCCCTAGGCCGAACCGCAACCCTAAGACGAGAAAGGCAAATCAGCCAGGAATTAGGCATGTCCCCAAGGAAAAAGCTGTGGAGGCAGGCATGTTGTGGTACTTTTGCGCTCTTCTTGGCTAGTCCTTCGCAGCTGCTGTGTTCTTGGAACTCAGGGCTTTCTGGTTAATAGAACCCTTACCCTAGGCGTAACTCAAACCTTAACCCTAGGAAGGAAAATCAACCTATGGTTCGGGATGGTCTCATGGAAATATCAGTGGTGGCAGCCAAGTTGCGTCACTTTTGCGCTCCCCTTGGGATGCCTTTCGCAGCTGCAGTGTGCCTGGGGCCCAGGGCTTCCTGGTTTTAAAAGTCCTAGGCCTAAGCCTAACAGTAACCCTAGGAAGGTAAATCAGCCGCGTATTAGGGTTCTTCCTAAGGGAAAAGCCGTGAAAGCAGCCATGTTGTGGCACTTCTGCACTCCCTTTGGGATGCCTTTGGCAGATGAAGTAAGCCTGGAACTCAGGGCTTCCTGGTAAAAAAAATTCAAGCCCTAGGCTGAACCCTAACCCTAACCCTAGGCAGATAAATCAGCCCAGGTATAGGGATGGTGCCAAGGAAAAAGCTGTGAAAGCTGCCATGTTGTTGCACTTTTGTACTCCCCTTGGGATGCCTTGAACAGCTGCAGTGTGCCTGGAGCTAAGGGCTTCCTAGTTTCAAAAATCCTAGCCCTAGGCCTAAGCCTAACAGTAACCCTGGGAAAGTAAATCAGCCTGATGTTAGGCTTCTTGCCAAGGAAAAAGCCGTGAAAGCAGCCATGTTGTGGCACTTCTGCACTCCCTTTGGGATGCCTTTGGCAGATGAAGTAAGCCTGGAACTCAGGGCTTCCTGGTTAAAGAAATCCAAGCCCTAGGCTGAACCCTAACCCTAACCCTAGGCAGATAAATCAGCCTAGGTATAGGGATGGTGCCAAGGAAAAAGCTGTGAAAGCTGCCATGTTGTTGCACTTTTGTACTCCCCTTGGGATGCCTTGAACAGCTGCAGTGTGCCTGGAGCTAAGGGCTTCCTAGTTTCAAAAATCCTAGCCCTAGGCCTAAGCCTAACAGTAACCCTGGGAAAGTAAATCAGCCTGATGTTAGGCTTCTTGCCAAGGAAAAAGCCGTGAAACAGCCATGTTGTGGCACTTTTGCACTCCCTTTTGGATGCCTTTCACAGCTCCAGTGTGCCTGGAACTCAGGGCTTCCTGATTTTAAAAATCCTAGCCCTAGGCCGAACCCCAACCCTAAGACGAGAAAGGCAAATCAGCCAGGAATTAGGCATGTCCCCAAGGAAAAAGCTGTGGAGGCAGGCATGTTGTGGTACTTTTGCGCTCTTCTTGGCTAGTCCTTCGCAGCTGCTGTGTTCTTGGAACTCAGGGCTTTCTGGTTAATAGAACCCTTACCCTAGGCGTAACTCAAACCTTAACCCTAGGAAGGAAAATCAGCCTATGGTTCGGGATGGTCTCATGGAAATATCAGTGGTGGCAGCCAAGTTGCGTCACTTTTGCGCTCCCCTTGGGATGCCTTTCGCAGCTGCAGTGTGCCTGGAGCCCAGGGCTTCCTGGTTTTAAAAGTCCTAGGCCTAAGCCTAACAGTAACCCTAGGAAGGTAAATCAGCCGGGTATTAGGGTTCTTCCTAAGGGAAAAGCCGTGAAAGCAGCCATGTTGTGGCACTTCTGCACTCCTTTTGGGATGCCTTTGGCAGATGAAGTAAGCCTGGAACTCAGGGCTTCCTGGTTAAAGAAATCCAAGCCCTAGGCTGAACCCTAACCCTAACCCTAGGCAGATAAATCAGCCTAGGTATAGGGATGGTGCCAAGGAAAAAGCTGTGAAAGCTGCCATGTTGTTGCACTTTTGTACTCCCCTTGGGATGCCTTGAACAGCTGCAGTGTGCCTGGAGCCCAGGGCTTCCTAGTTTCAAAAATCCTAGCCCTAGGCCTAAGCCTAACAGTAACCCTGGGAAAGTATGTCAGCCTGGTGTTAGGCTTCTTGCCAAGGAAAAAGCCGTGAAAGCAGCCATGTTGTGGCACTTTTGCACTCCCTTTTGGATGCCTTTCACAGCTCCAGTGTGCCTGGAACTCAGGGCTTCCTGCTTTTAAAAATCCTAGCCCTAGGCCGAACCCCAACCCTAAGACGAGAAAGGCAAATCAGCCAGGAATTAGGCATGTCCCCAAGGAAAAAGCTGTGGAGGCAGGCATGTTGTGGTACTTTTGCGCTCTTCTTGGCTAGTCCTTCGCAGCTGCTGTGTTCTTGGAACTCAGGGCTTTCTGGTTAATAGACCCATACCCTAGGCGTAACTCAAACCTTAACCCTAGGAAGGAAAATCAACCTATGGTTCGGGATGGTCTCATGGAAATATCAGTGGTGGCAGCCAAGTTGCGTCACTTTTGCGCTCCCCTTGGGATGCCTTTTGCAGCTGCAGTGTGCCTGGAGCCCAGGGCTTCCTGGTTTTAAAAGTCCTAGGCCTAAGCCTAACAGTAACCCTAGGAAGGTAAATCAGCCGGGTATTAGGGTTCTTCCTAAGGGAAAAGCCGTGAAAGCAGCCATGTTGTGGCACTTCTGCACTCCCTTTGGGATGCCTTTGGCAGATGAAGTAAGCCTGGAACTCAGGGCTTCCTGGTTAAAGAAATCCAAGCCCTAGGCTGAACCCTAACCCTAACCCTAGGCAGATAAATCAGCCTAGGTATAGGGATGGTGCCAAGGAAAAAGCTGTGAAAGCTGCCATGTTGTTGCACTTTTGTACTCCCCTTGGGATGCCTTGAACAGCTGCAGTGTGCCTGGAGCTAAGGGCCTCCTAGTTTCAAAAATCCTAGCCCTAGGCCTAAGCCTAGCAGTAACCCTGGGAAAGTAAATCAGCCTGGTGTTAGGCTTCTTGCCAAGGAAAAAGCCGTGAAAGCAGCCATGTTGTGGCACTTTTGCACTCCCTTTTGGATGCCTTTCACAGCTCCAGTGTGCCTGGAACTCAGGGCTTCCTGCTTTTAAAAATCCTAGCCCTAGGCCGAACCGCAACCCTAAGACGAGAAAGGCAAATCAGCCAGGAATTAGGCATGTCCCCAAGGAAAAAGCTGTGGAGGCAGGCATGTTGTGGTACTTTTGCGCTCTTCTTGGCTAGTCCTTCGCAGCTGCTGTGTTCTTGGAACTCAGGGCTTTCTGGTTAATAGAACCCTTACCCTAGGCGTAACTCAAACCTTAACCCTAGGAAGGAAAATCAGCCTATGGTTCCGGATGGTCTCATGGAAATATCAGCGGTGGCAGCCAAGTTGCGTCACTTTTGCGCTCCCCTTGGGATGCCTTTCGCAGCTGCAGTGTGCCTGGAGCCCAGGGCTTCCTGGTTTTAAAAGTCCTAGGCCTAAGCCTAACAGTAACCCTAGGAAGGTAAATCAGCCGGGTATTAGGGTTCTTCCTAAGGGAAAAGCCGTGAAAGCAGCCATGTTGTGGCACTTCTGCACTCCCTTTGGGATGCCTTTGGCAGATGAAGTAAGCCTGGAACTCAGGGCTTCCTGGTTAAAAAAATTCAAGCCCTAGGCTGAACCCTAACCCTAACCCTAGGCAGATAAATCAGCCTAGGTATAGGGATGGTGCCAAGGAAAAAGCTGTGAAAGCTGCCATGTTGTTGCACTTTTGTACTCCCCTTGGGATGCCTTGAACAGCTGCAGTGTGCCTGGAGCTAAGGGCTTCCTAGTTTTAAAAATCGTAGCCCTAGGCTTAAGCCTAATAGTAACCCTGGGAAGGTAAGTCAGCCTGGTGTTAGGCGTCTTGCCAAGGAAAAAGCCGTGAAAGCAGCCATGTTGTGGCACTTTTGCAATCCCTTTTGGATGCCTTTCACAGCTCCAGTGTGCCTGGAACTCAGGGCTTCCTGCTTTTAAAAATCCTAGCCCTAGGCCGAACCCCAACCCTAAGACGAGAAAGGCAAATCAGCCAGGAATTAGGCATGTCCCCAAGGAAAAAGCTGTGGAGGCAGGCATGTTGTGGTACTTTTGCGCTCTTCTTGGCTAGTCCTTCGCAGCTGCTGTGTTCTTGGAACTCAGGGCTTTCTGGTTAATAGAACCCTTACCCTAGGCGTAACTCAAACCTTAACCCTAGGAAGGAAAATCAACCTATGGTTCGGGATGGTCTCATGGAAATATCAGTGGTGGCAGCCAAGTTGCGTCACTTTTGCGCTCCCCTTGGGATGCCTTTCGCAGCTGCAGTGTGCCTGGGGCCCAGGGCTTCCTGGTTTTAAAAGTCCTAGGCCTAAGCCTAACAGTAACCCTAGGAAGGTAAATCAGCCGCGTATTAGGGTTCTTCCTAAGGGAAAAGCCGTGAAAGCAGCCATGTTGTGGCACTTCTGCACTCCCTTTGGGATGCCTTTGGCAGATGAAGTAAGCCTGGAACTCAGGGCTTCCTGGTAAAAAAAATTCAAGCCCTAGGCTGAACCCTAACCCTAACCCTAGGCAGATAAATCAGCCCAGGTATAGGGATGGTGCCAAGGAAAAAGCTGTGAAAGCTGCCATGTTGTTGCACTTTTGTACTCCCCTTGGGATGCCTTGAACAGCTGCAGTGTGCCTGGAGCTAAGGGCTTCCTAGTTTCAAAAATCCTAGCCCTAGGCCTAAGCCTAACAGTAACCCTGGGAAAGTAAATCAGCCTGATGTTAGGCTTCTTGCCAAGGAAAAAGCCGTGAAAGCAGCCATGTTGTGGCACTTCTGCACTCCCTTTGGGATGCCTTTGGCAGATGAAGTAAGCCTGGAACTCAGGGCTTCCTGGTTAAAGAAATCCAAGCCCTAGGCTGAACCCTAACCCTAACCCTAGGCAGATAAATCAGCCTAGGTATAGGGATGGTGCCAAGGAAAAAGCTGTGAAAGCTGCCATGTTGTTGCACTTTTGTACTCCCCTTGGGATGCCTTGAACAGCTGCAGTGTGCCTGGAGCTAAGGGCTTCCTAGTTTCAAAAATCCTAGCCCTAGGCCTAAGCCTAACAGTAACCCTGGGAAAGTAAATCAGCCTGATGTTAGGCTTCTTGCCAAGGAAAAAGCCGTGAAACAGCCATGTTGTGGCACTTTTGCACTCCCTTTTGGATGCCTTTCACAGCTCCAGTGTGCCTGGAACTCAGGGCTTCCTGCTTTTAAAAATCCTAGCCCTAGGCCGAACCCCAACCCTAAGACGAGAAAGGCAAATCAGCCAGGAATTAGGCATGTCCCCAAGGAAAAAGCTGTGGAGGCAGGCATGTTGTGGTACTTTTGCGCTCTTCTTGGCTAGTCCTTCGCAGCTGCTGTGTTCTTGGAACTCAGGGCTTTCTGGTTAATAGAACCCTTACCCTAGGCGTAACTCAAACCTTAACCCTAGGAAGGAAAATCAGCCTATGGTTCGGGATGGTCTCATGGAAATATCAGTGGTGGCAGCCAAGTTGCGTCACTTTTGCGCTCCCCTTGGGATGCCTTTTGCAGCTGCAGTGTGCCTGGAGCCCAGGGCTTCCTGGTTTTAAAAGTCCTAGGCCTAAGCCTAACAGTAACCCTAGGAAGGTAAATCAGCCGGGTATTAGGGTTCTTCCTAAGGGAAAAGCCGTGAAAGCAGCCATGTTGTGGCACTTCTGCACTCCCTTTGGGATGCCTTTGGCAGATGAAGTAAGCCTGGAACTCAGGGCTTCCTGGTTAAAGAAATCCAAGCCCTAGGCTGAACCCTAACCCTAACCCTAGGCAGATAAATCAGCCTAGGTATAGGGATGGTGCCAAGGAAAAAGCTGTGAAAGCTGCCATGTTGTTGCACTTTTGTACTCCCCTTGGGATGCCTTGAACAGCTGCAGTGTGCCTGGAGCCCAGGGCTTCCTAGTTTCAAAAATCCTAGCCCTAGGCCTAAGCCTAACAGTAACCCTGGGAAAGTATGTCAGCCTGGTGTTAGGCATCTTGCCAAGGAAAAAGCCGTGAAAGCAGCCATGTTGTGGCACTTTTGCACTCCCTTTTGGATGCCTTTCACAGCTGCAGTGTGCCTGGAACTCAGGGCTTCCTGCTTTTAAAAATCCTAGCCCTAGGCCGAACCCCAACCCTAAGACGAGAAAGGCAAATCAGCCAGGAATTAGGCATGTCCCCAAGGAAAAAGCTGTGGAGGCAGGCATGTTGTGGTACTTTTGCGCTCTTCTTGGCTAGTCCTTCGCAGCTGCTGTGTTCTTGGAACTCAGGGCTTTCTGGTTAATAGACCCATACCCTAGGCGTAACTCAAACCTTAACCCTAGGAAGGAAAATCAACCTATGGTTCGGGATGGTCTCATGGAAATATCAGTGGTGGCAGCCAAGTTGCGTCACTTTTGCGCTCCCCTTGGGATGCCTTTTGCAGCTGCAGTGTGCCTGGAGCCCAGGGCTTCCTGGTTTTAAAAGTCCTAGGCCTAAGCCTAACAGTAACCCTAGGAAGGTAAATCAGCCGGGTATTAGGGTTCTTCCTAAGGGAAAAGCCGTGAAAGCAGCCATGTTGTGGCACTTCTGCACTCCCTTTGGGATGCCTTTGGCAGATGAAGTAAGCCTGGAACTCAGGGCTTCCTGGTTAAAGAAATTCAAGCCCTAGGCTGAACCCTAACCCTAACCCTAGGCAGATAAATCAGCCTAGGTATAGGGATGGTGCCAAGGAAAAAGCTGTGAAAGCTGCCATGTTGTTGCACTTTTGTACTCCCCTTGGGATGCCTTGAACAGCTGCAGTGTGCCTGGAGCTAAGGGCTTCCTAGTTTTAAAAATCGTAGCCCTAGGCTTAAGCCTAATAGTAACCCTGGGAAGGTAAGTCAGCCTGGTGTTAGGCGTCTTGCCAAGGAAAAAGCCGTGAAAGCAGCCATGTTGTGGCACTTTTGCAATCCCTTTTGGATGCCTTTCACAGCTCCAGTGTGCCTGGAACTCAGGGCTTCCTGCTTTTAAAAATCCTAGCCCTAGGCCGAACCGCAACCCTAAGACGAGAAAGGCAAATCAGCCAGGAATTAGGCATGTCCCCAAGGAAAAAGCTGTGGAGGCAGGCATGTTGTGGTACTTTTGCGCTCTTCTTGGCTAGTCCTTCGCAGCTGCTGTGTTCTTGGAACTCAGGGCTTTCTGGTTAATAGAACCCTTACCCTAGGCGTAACTCAAACCTTAACCCTAGGAAGGAAAATCAACCTATGGTTCGGGATGGTCTCATGGAAATATCAGTGGTGGCAGCCAAGTTGCGTCACTTTTGCGCTCCCCTTGGGATGCCTTTCGCAGCTGCAGTGTGCCTGGAGCCCAGGGCTTCCTGGTTTTAAAAGTCCTAGGCCTAAGCCTAACAGTAACCCTAGGAAGGTAAATCAGCCGGGTATTAGGGTTCTTCCTAAGGGAAAAGCCGTGAAAGCAGCCATGTTGTGGCACTTCTGCACTCCCTTTGGGATGCCTTTGGCAGATGAAGTAAGCCTGGAACTCAGGGCTTCCTGGTTAAAAAAATTCAAGCCCTAGGCTGAACCCTAACCCTAACCCTAGGCAGATAAATCAGCCTAGGTATAGGGATGGTGCCAAGGAAAATGCTGTGAAAGCTGCCATGTTGTTGCACTTTTGTACTCCCCTTGGGATGCCTTGAACAGCTGCAGTGTGCCTGGAGCTAAGGGCTTCCTAGTTTTAAAAATCCTAGCCCTAGGCCTAAGCCTAACAGTAACCCTGGGAAAGTAAATCAGCCTGATGTTAGGCTTCTTGCCAAGGAAAAAGCCGTGAAAGCAGCCATGTTGTGGCACTTCTGCACTCCCTTTGGGATGCCTTTGGCAGATGAAGTAAGCCTGGAACTCAGGGCTTCCTGGTTAAAGAAATCCAAGCCCTAGGCTGAACCCTAACCCTAACCCTAGGCAGATAAATCAGCCTAGGTATAGGGATGGTGCCAAGGAAAAAGCTGTGAAAGCTGCCATGTTGTTGCACTTTTGTACTCCCCTTGGGATGCCTTGAACAGCTGCAGTGTGCCTGGAGCTAAGGGCCTCCTAGTTTCAAAAATCCTAGCCCTAGGCCTAAGCCTAGCAGTAACCCTGGGAAAGTAAATCAGCCTGGTGTTAGGCTTCTTGCCAAGGAAAAAGCCGTGAAAGCAGCCATGTTGTGGCACTTTTGCACTCCCTTTTGGATGCCTTTCACAGCTCCAGTGTGCCTGGAACTCAGGGCTTCCTGCTTTTAAAAATCCTAGCCCTAGGCCGAACCCCAACCCTAAGACGAGAAAGGCAAATCAGCCAGGAATTAGGCATGTCCCCAAGGAAAAAGCTGTGGAGGCAGGCATGTTGTGGTACTTTTGCGCTCTTCTTGGCTAGTCCTTCGCAGCTGCTGTGTTCTTGGAACTCAGGGCTTTCTGGTTAATAGAACCCTTACCCTAGGCGTAACTCAAACCTTAACCCTAGGAAGGAAAATCAGCCTATGGTTCCGGATGGTCTCATGGAAATATCAGCGGTGGCAGCCAAGTTGCGTCACTTTTGCGCTCCCCTTGGGATGCCTTTTGCAGCTGCAGTGTGCCTGGAGCCCTGGGCTTCCTGGTTTTAAAAGTCCTAGGCCTAAGCCTAACAGTAACCCTAGGAAGGTAAATCAGCCGGGTATTAGGGTTCTTCCTAAGGGAAAAGCCGTGAAAGCAGCCATGTTGTGGCACTTCTGCACTCCCTTTGGGATGCCTTTGGCAGATGAAGTAAGCCTGGAACTCAGGGCTTCCTGGTTAAAAAAATTCAAGTCCTAGGCTGAACCCTAACCCTAACCCTAGGCAGATAAATCAGCCCAGGTATAGGGATGGTGCCAAGGAAAAAGCTGTGAAAGCTGCCATGTTGTTGCACTATTGTACTCCCCTTGGGATGCCTTGAACAGCTGCAGTGTGCCTGGAGCTAAGGGCTTCCTAGTTTCAAAAATCCTAGCCCTAGGCCTAAGCCTAACAGTAACCCTGGGAAAGTAAATCAGCCTGATGTTAGGCTTCTTGCCAAGCAAAAAGCCGTGAAAGCAGCCATGTTGTGGCACTTCTGCACTCCCTTTGGGATGCCTTTGGCAGATGAAGTAAGCCTGGAACTCAGGGCTTCCTGGTAAAAAAAATTCAAGCCCTAGGCTGAACCCTAACCCTAACCCTAGGCAGATAAATCAGCCTAGGTATAGGGATGGTGCCAAGGAAAAAGCTGTGAAAGCTGCCATGTTGTTGCACTTTTGTACTCCCCTTGGGATGCCTTGAACAGCTGCAGTGTGCCTGGAGCCCAGGGCTTCCTAGTTTTAAAAATCCTAGCCCTAGGCCTAAGCCTAACAGTAACCCTGGGAAGGCAAATCAGCCTGGTGTTAGGCTTCTTGCCAAGGAAAAAGCCGTGAAAGCAGCCATGTTGTGGCACTTTTGCACTCCCTTTTGGATGCCTTTCACAGCTCCAGTGTGCCTGGAACTCAGGGCTTCCTGCTTTTAAAAATCCTAGCCCTAGGCCGAACCCCAACCCTAAGACGAGAAAGGCAAATCAGCCAGGAATTAGGCATGTCCACAAGGAAAAAGCTGTGGAGGCAGGCATGTTGTGGTACTTTTGCGCTCTTCTTGGCTAGTCCTTCGCAGCTGCTGTGTTCTTGGAACTCAGGGCTTTCTGGTTAATAGAACCCTTACCCTAGGCGTAACTCAAACCTTAACCGTAGGAAGGAAAATCAGCCTATGGTTCGGGATGGTCTCATGGAAATATCAGTGGTGGCAGCCAAGTTGCGTCACTTTTGCGCTCCCCTTGGGATGCCTTTCTCAGCTGCAGTGTGCCTGGAGCCCAGGGCTTCCTGGTTTTAAAAGTCCTAGGCCTAAGCCTAACAGTAACCCTAGGAAGGTAAATCAGCCGGGTATTAGGGTTCTTCCTAAGGGAAAAGCCGTGAAAGCAGCCATGTTGTGGCACTTCTGCACTCCCTTTGGGATGCCTTTGGCAGATGAAGTAAGCCTGGAACTCAGGGCTTCCTGGTTAAAGAAATCCAAGCCCTAGGCTGAACCCTAACCCTAACCCTAGGCAGATAAATCAGCCTAGGTATAGGGATGGTGCCAAGGAAAAAGCTGTGAAAGCTGCCATGTTGTTGCACTTTTGTACTCCCCTTGGGATGCCTTGAACAGCTGCAGTGTGCCTGGAGCCCAGGGCTTCCTAGTTTCAAAAATCCTAGCCCTAGGCCTAAGCCTAGCAGTAACCCTGGGAAAGTAAATCAGCCTGGTGTTAGGCTTCTTGCCAAGGAAAAAGCCGTGAAAGCAGCCATGTTGTGGCACTTTTGCACTCCCTTTTGGATGCCTTTCACAGCTCCAGTGTGCCTGGAACTCAGGGCTTCCTGCTTTTAAAAATCCTAGCCCTAGGCCGAACCCCAACCCTAAGACGAGAAAGGCAAATCAGCCAGGAATTAGGCATGTCCCCAAGGAAAAAGCTGTGGAGGCAGGCATGTTGTGGTACTTTTGCGCTCTTCTTGGCTAGTCCTTCGCAGCTGCTGTGTTCTTGGAACTCAGGGCTTTCTGGTTAATAGACCCTTACCCTAGGCGTAACTCAAACCTTAACCCTAGGAAGGAAAATCAACCTATGGTTCGGGATGGTCTCATGGAAATATCAGTGGTGGCAGCCAAGTTGCGTCACTTTTGCGCTCCCCTTGGGATGCCTTTTGCAGCTGCAGTGTGCCTGGAGCCCAGGGCTTCCTGGTTTTAAAAGTCCTAGGCCTAAGCCTAACAGTAACCCTAGGAAGGTAAATCAGCCGGGTATTAGGGTTCTTCCTAAGGGAAAAGCCGTGAAAGCAGCCATGTTGTGGCACTTCTGCACTCCCTTTGGGATGCCTTTGGCAGATGAAGTAAGCCTGGAACTCAGGGCTTCCTGGTTAAAGAAATCCAAGCCCTAGGCTGAACCCTAACCCTAACCCTAGGCAGATAAATCAGCCTAGGTATAGGGATGGTGCCAAGGAAAAAGCTGTGAAAGCTGCCATGTTGTTGCACTTTTGTACTCCCCTTGGGATGCCTTGAACAGCTGCAGTGTGCCTGGAGCTAAGGGCTTCCTAGTTTTAAAAATCGTAGCCCTAGGCTTAAGCCTAATAGTAACCCTGGGAAGGTAAGTCAGCCTGGTGTTAGGCGTCTTGCCAAGGAAAAAGCCGTGAAAGCAGCCATGTTGTGGCACATTTGCAATCCCTTTTGGATGCCTTTCACAGCTCCAGTGTGCCTGGAACTCAGGGCTTCCTGCTTTTAAAAATCCTAGCCCTAGGCCGAACCCCAACCCTATGACGAGAAAGGCAAATCAGCCAGGAATTAGGCATGTCCCCAAGGAAAAAGCTGTGGAGGCAGGCATGTTGTGGTACTTTTGCGCTCTTCTTGGCTAGTCCTTCGCAGCTGCTGTGTTCTTGGAACTCAGGGCTTTCTGGTTAATAGAACCCTTACCCTAGGCGTAACTCAAACCTTAACCCTAGGAAGGAAAATCAACCTATGGTTCGGGATGGTCTCATGGAAATATCAGTGGTGGCAGCCAAGTTGCGTCACTTTTGCGCTCCCCTTGGGATGCCTTTTGCAGCTGCAGTGTGCCTGGGGCCCAGGGCTTCCTGGTTTTAAAAGTCCTAGGCCTAAGCCTAACAGTAACCCTAGGAAGGTAAATCAGCCGGGTATTAGGGTTCTTCCTAAGGGAAAAGCCGTGAAAGCAGCCATGTTGTGGCACTTCTGCACTCCCTTTGGGATGCCTTTGGCAGATGAAGTAAGCCTGGAACTCAGGGCTTCCTGGTAAAAAAAATTCAAGCCCTAGGCTGAACCCTAACCCTAACCCTAGGCAGATAAATCAGCCCAGGTATAGGGATGGTGCCAAGGAAAAAGCTGTGAAAGCTGCCATGTTGTTGCACTTTTGTACTCCCCTTGGGATGCCTTGAACAGCTGCAGTGTGCCTGGAGCTAAGGGCTTCCTAGTTTCAAAAATCCTAGCCCTAGGCCTAAGCCTAACAGTAACCCTGGGAAAGTAAATCAGCCTGATGTTAGGCTTCTTGCCAAGGAAAAAGCCGTGAAAGCAGCCATGTTGTGGCACTTCTGCACTCCCTTTGGGATGCCTTTGGCAGATGAAGTAAGCCTGGAACTCAGGGCTTCCTGGTTAAAGAAATCCAAGCCCTAGGCTGAACCCTAACCCTAACCCTAGGCAGATAAATCAGCCCAGGTATAGGGATGGTGCCAAGGAAAAAGCTGTGAAAGCTGCCATGTTGTTGCACTTTTGTACTCCCCTTGGGATGCCTTGAACAGCTGCAGTGTGCCTGGAGCTAAGGGCTTCCTAGTTTCAAAAATCCTAGCCCTAGGCCTAAGCCTAACAGTAACCCTGGGAAAGTAAATCAGCCTGATGTTAGGCTTCTTGCCAAGGAAAAAGCCGTGAAACAGCCATGTTGTGGCACTTTTGCACTCCCTTTTGGATGCCTTTCACAGCTCCAGTGTGCCTGGAACTCAGGGCTTCCTGCTTTTAAAAATCCTAGCCCTAGGCCGAACCCCAACCCTAAGACGAGAAAGGCAAATCAGCCAGGAATTAGGCATGTCCCCAAGGAAAAAGCTGTGGAGGCAGGCATGTTGTGGTACTTTTGCGCTCTTCTTGGCTAGTCCTTCGCAGCTGCTGTGTTCTTGGAACTCAGGGCTTTCTGGTTAATAGAACCCTTACCCTAGGCGTAACTCAAACCTTAACCCTAGGAAGGAAAATCAGCCTATGGTTCGGGATGGTCTCATGGAAATATCAGTGGTGGCAGCCAAGTTGCGTCACTTTTGCGCTCCCCTTGGGATGCCTTTCGCAGCTGCAGTGTGCCTGGAGCCCAGGGCTTCCTGGTTTTAAAAGTCCTAGGCCTAAGCCTAACAGTAACCCTAGGAAGGTAAATCAGCCGGGTATTAGGGTTCTTCCTAAGGGAAAAGCCGTGAAAGCAGCCATGTTGTGGCACTTCTGCACTCCTTTTGGGATGCCTTTGGCAGATGAAGTAAGCCTGGAACTCAGGGCTTCCTGGTTAAAGAAATCCAAGCCCTAGGCTGAACCCTAACCCTAACCCTAGGCAGATAAATCAGCCTAGGTATAGGGATGGTGCCAAGGAAAAAGCTGTGAAAGCTGCCATGTTGTTGCACTTTTGTACTCCCCTTGGGATGCCTTGAACAGCTGCAGTGTGCCTGGAGCCCAGGGCTTCCTAGTTTCAAAAATCCTAGCCCTAGGCCTAAGCCTAACAGTAACCCTGGGAAAGTATGTCAGCCTGGTGTTAGGCTTCTTGCCAAGGAAAAAGCCGTGAAAGCAGCCATGTTGTGGCACTTTTGCACTCCCTTTTGGATGCCTTTCACAGCTCCAGTGTGCCTGGAACTCAGGGCTTCCTGCTTTTAAAAATCCTAGCCCTAGGCCGAACCCCAACCCTAAGACGAGAAAGGCAAATCAGCCAGGAATTAGGCATGTCCCCAAGGAAAAAGCTGTGGAGGCAGGCATGTTGTGGTACTTTTGCGCTCTTCTTGGCTAGTCCTTCGCAGCTGCTGTGTTCTTGGAACTCAGGGCTTTCTGGTTAATAGAACCCTTACCCTAGGCGTAACTCAAACCTTAACCCTAGGAAGGAAAATCAACCTATGGTTCGGGATGGTCTCATGGAAATATCAGTGGTGGCAGCCAAGTTGCGTCACTTTTGCGCTGCCCTTGGGATGCCTTTCACAGCTGCAGTGTGCCTGGAGCCCAGGGCTTCCTGGTTTTAAAAGTCCTAGGCCTAAGCCTAACAGTAACCCTAGGAAGGTAAATCAGCCGGGTATTAGGGTTCTTCCTAAGGGAAAAGCCGTGAAAGCAGCCATGTTGTGGCACTTCTGCACTCCCTTTGGGATGCCTTTGGCAGATGAAGTAAGCCTGGAACTCAGGGCTTCCTGGTTAAAAAAAATTCAAGCCCTAGGCTGAACCCTAACCTTAACCCTAGGCAGATAAATCAGCCTAGGTATAGGGATGGTGCCAAGGAAAAAGCTGTGAAAGCTGCCATGTTGTTGCACTTTTGTACTCCCCTTGGGATGCCTTGAACAGCTGCAGTGTGCCTGGAGCCCAGGGCTTCCTAGTTTCAAAAATCCTAGCCCTAGGCCTAAGCCTAACAGTAACCCTGGGAAGGCAAATCAGCCTGGTGTTAGGCTTCTTGCCAAGGAAAAAGCCGTGAAAGCAGCCATGTTGTGGCACTTTTGCACTCCCTTTTGGATGCCTTTCACAGCTCCAGTGTGCCTGGAACTCAGGGCTTCCTGCTTTTAAAAATCCTAGCCCTAGGCCGAACCCCAACCCTAAGACGAGAAAGGCAAATCAGCCAGGAATTAGGCATGTCCCCAAGGAAAAAGCTGTGGAGGCAGGCATGTTGTGGTACTTTTGCGCTCTTCTTGGCTAGTCCTTCGCAGCTGCTGTGTTCTTGGAACTCAGGGCTTTCTGGTTAATAGAACCCTTACCCTAGGCGTAACTCAAACCTTAACCCTAGGAAGGAAAATCAACCTATGGTTCGGGATGGTCTCATGGAAATATCAGTGGTGGCAGCCAAGTTGCGTCACTTTTGCGCTCCCCTTGGGATGCCTTTCGCAGCTGCAGTGTGCCTGGAGCCCAGGGCTTCCTGGTTTTAAAAGTCCTAGGCCTAAGCCTAACAGTAACCCTAGGAAGGTAAATCAGCCGGGTATTAGGGTTCTTCCTAAGGGAAAAGCCGTGAAAGCAGCCATGTTGTTGCACTTTTGTAGTCCCCTTGGGATGCCTTGAACAGCTGCAGTGTGCCTGGAGCTAAGGGCTTCCTAGTTTCAAAAATCCTAGCCCTAGGCCTAAGCCTAACAGTAACCCTGGGAAGGTAAATCAGCCTGATGTTAGGCTTCTTGCCAAGGAAAAAGCCGTGAAAGCAGCCATGTTGTGGCACTTCTGCACTCCCTTTGGGATGCCTTTGGCAGATGAAGTAAGCCTGGAACTCAGGGCTTCCTGGTTAAAGAAATCCAAGCCCTAGGCTGAACCCTAACCCTAACCCTAGGCAGATAAATCAGCCTAGGTATAGGGATGGTGCCAAGGAAAAAGCTGTGAAAGCTGCCATGTTGTTGCACTTTTGTACTCCCCTTGGGATGCCTTGAACAGCTGCAGTGTGCCTGGAGCTAAGGGCTTCCTAGTTTCAAAAATCCTAGCCCTAGGCCTAAGCCTAACAGTAACCCTGGGAAAGTAAATCAGCCTGGTGTTAGGCTTCTTGCCAAGGAAAAAGCTGTGAAAGCAGCCATGTTGTTGCACTTTTGTACTCCCCTTGGGATGCCTTGAACAGCTGCAGTGTGCCTGGAGCTAAGGGCCTCCTAGTTTCAAAAATCCTAGCCCTAGGCCTAAGCCTAACAGTAACCCTGGGAAAGTAAATCAGCCTGGTGTTAAGATTCTTGCCAAGGAAAAAGCCGTGAAAGCAGCCATGTTGTGGCACTTTTGCACTCCCTTTTGGATGCCTTTCACAGCTGCAGTGTGCCTGGAACTCAGGGCTTCCTGCTTTTAAAAATCCTGGCCCTAGGCCGAACCGCAACCCTAAGACGAGAAAGGCAAATCAGCCAGGAATTAGGCATGTCCCCAAGGAAAAAGCTGTGGAGGCAGGCATGTTGTGGTACTTTTGCGCTCTTTTTGGGTAGTCCTTCGCAGCTGCTGTGTTCTTGGAACTCAGGGCTTTCTGGTTAATAGACCCTTACCCTAGGCGTAACTCAAACCTTAACCCTAGGAAGGAAAATCAACCTATGGTTCGGGATGGTCTCATGGAAATATCAGTGGTGGCAGCCAAGTTGCGTCACTTTTGCGCTCCCCTTGGGATGCCTTTTGCAGCTGCAGTGTGCCTGGAGCCCAGGGCTTCCTGGTTTTAAAAGTCCTAGGCCTAAGCCTAACAGTAACCCTAGGAAGGTAAATCAGCCGGGTATTAGGGTTCTTCCTAAGGGAAAAGCCGTGAAAGCAGCCATGTTGTGGCACTTCTGCACTCCCTTTGGGATGCCTTTGGCAGATGAAGTAAGCCTGGAACTCAGGGCTTCCTGGTTAAAGAAATTCAAGCCCTAGGCTGAACCCTAACCCTAACCCTAGGCAGATAAATCAGCCTAGGTATAGGGATGGTGCCAAGGAAAAAGCTGTGAAAGCTGCCATGTTGTTGCACTTTTGTACTCCCCTTGGGATGCCTTGAACAGCTGCAGTGTGCCTGGAGCTAAGGGCTTCCTAGTTTTAAAAATCCTAGCCCTAGGCCTAAGCCTAATAGTAACCCTGGGAAGGTAAGTCAGCCTGGTGTTAGGCGTCTTGCCAAGGAACAAGCCGTGAAAGCAGCCATGTTGTGGCACTTTTGCAATCCCTTTTGGATGCCTTTCACAGCTCCAGTGTGCCTGGAACTCAGGGCTTCCTGCTTTTAAAAATCCTAGCCCTAGGCCGAACCCCAACCCTATGACGAGAAAGGCAAATCAGCCAGGAATTAGGCATGTCCCCAAGGAAAAAGCTGTGGAGGCAGGCATGTTGTGGTACTTTTGCGCTCTTCTTGGCTAGTCCTTCGCAGCTGCTGTGTTCTTGGAACTCAGGGCTTTCTGGTTAATAGAACCCTTACCCTAGGCGTAACTCAAACCTTAACCCTAGGAAGGAAAATCAGCCTATGGTTAGGAATGGTCTCATGGAAATATCAGTGGTGGCAGCCAAGTTGCGTCACTTTTGCGCTCCCCTTGGGATGCCTTTCGCAGCTGCAGTGTGCCTGGAGCCCAGGGCTTCCTGGTTTTAAAAGTCCTAGGCCTAAGCCTAACAGTAACCCTAGGAAGGTAAATCAGCCGGGTATTAGGGTTCTTCCTAAGGGAAAAGCCGTGAAAGCAGCCATGTTGTGGCACTTCTGCACTCCCTTTGGGATGCCTTTGGCAGATGAAGTAAGCCTGGAACTCAGGGCTTCCTGGTTAAAGAAATTCAAGCCCTAGGCTGAACCCTAACCCTAACCCTAGGCAGATAAATCAGCCTAGGTATAGGGATGGTGCCAAGGAAAAAGCTGTGAAAGCTGCCATGTTGTTGCACTATTGTACTCCCCTTGGGATGCCTTGAACAGCTGCAGTGTGCCTGGAGCCCAGGGCTTCCTAGTTTCAAAAATCCTAGCCCTAGGCCTAAGCCTAACAGTAACCCTGGGAAAGTAAATCAGCCTGATGTTAGGTTTCTTGCCAAGGAAAAAGCCGTGAAAGCAGCCATGTTGTGGCACTTTTGCACTCCCTTTTGGATGCCTTTCACAGCTCCAGTGTGCCTGGAACTCAGGGCTTCCTGCTTTTAAAAATCCTAGCCCTAGGCCGAACCGCAACCCTAAGACGAGAAAGGCAAATCAGCCAGGAATTAGGCATGTCCCCAAGGAAAAAGCTGTGGAGGCAGGCATGTTGTGGTACTTTTGCGCTCTTCTTGGCTAGTCCTTCGCAGCTGCTGTGTTCTTGGAACTCAGGGCTTTCTGGTTAATAGAACCCTTACCCTAGGCGTAACTCAAACCTTAACCCTAGGAAGGAAAATCAACCTATGGTTCGGGATGGTCTCATGGAAATATCAGTGGTGGCAGCCAAGTTGCATCACTTTTGCGCTCCCCTTGGGATGCCTTTCGCAGCTGCAGTGTGCCTGGAGCCCAGGGCTTCCTGGTTTTAAAAGTCCTAGGCCTAAGCCTAACAGTAACCCTAGGAAGGTAAATCAGCCGGGTATTACGGTTCTTCCTAAGGGAAAAGCCGTGAAAGCAGCCATGTTGTTGCACTTTTGTAGTCCCCTTGGGATGCCTTGAACAGCTGCAGTGTGCCTGGAGCTAAGGGCTTCCTAGTTTCAAAAATCCTAGCCCTAGGCCTAAGCCTAACAGTAACCCTGGGAAGGTAAATCAGCCTGATGTTAGGCTTCTTGCTAAGGAAAAAGCCGTGAAAGCAGCCATGTTGTGGCACTTCTGCACCCCCTTTGGGATGCCTTTGGCAGATGAAGTAAGCCTGGAACTCAGGGCTTCCTGGTTAAAGAAATCCAAGCCCTAGGCTGAACCCTAACCCTAACCCTAGGCAGATAAATCAGCCTAGGTATAGGGATGGTGCCAAGGAAAAAGCTGTGAAAGCTGCCATGTTGTTGCACTTTTGTACTCCCCTTGGGATGCCTTGAACAGCTGCAGTGTGCCTGGAGCTAAGGGCTTCCTAGTTTCAAAAATCCTAGCCCTAGGCCTAAGCCTAACAGTAACCCTGGGAAAGTAAATCAGCCTGGTGTTAGGCTTCTTGCCAAGGAAAAAGCTGTGAAAGCTGCCATGTTGTTGCACTTTTGTACTCCCCTTGGGATGCCTTGAACAGCTGCAGTGTGCCTGGAGTTAAGGGCCTCCTAGTTTCAAAAATCCTAGACCTAGGCCTAAGCCTAACAGTAACCCTGGGAAAGTAAATCAGCCTGGTGTTAGGCTTCTTGCCAAGGAAAAAGCCGTGAAAGCAGCCATGTTGTGGCACTTTTGCACTCCCTTTTGGATGCCTTTCACAGCTGCAGTGTGCCTGGAACTCAGGGCTTCCTGCTTTTAAATATCCTGGCCCTAGGCCGAACCGCAACCCTAAGACGAGAAAGGCAAATCAGCCAGGAATTAGGCATGTCCCCAAGGAAAAAGCTGTGGAGGCAGGCATGTTGTGGTACTTTTGCGCTCTTCTTGGCTAGTCCTTCGCAGCTGCTGTGTTCTTGGAACTCAGGGCTTTCTGGTTAATAGAACCCTTACCCTAGGCGTAACTCAAACCTTAACCCTAGGAAGGAAAATCAACCTATGGTTCGGGATGGTCTCATGGAAATATCAGTGGTGGCAGCCAAGTTGCGTCACTTTTGCGCTCCCCTTGGGATGCCTTTCGCAGCTGCAGTGTGCCTGGAGCCCAGGGCTTCCTGGTTTTAAAAGTCCTAGGCCTAAGCCTAACAGTAACCCTAGGAAGGTAAATCAGCCGGGTATTAGGGTTCTTCCTAAGGGAAAAGCCGTGAAAGCAGCCATGTTGTTGCACTTTTGTAGTCCCCTTGGGATGCCTTGAACAGCTGCAGTGTGCCTGGAGCTAAGGGCTTCCTAGTTTCAAAAATCCTAGCCCTAGGCCTAAGCCTAACAGTAACCCTGGGAAGGTAAATCAGCCTGATGTTAGGCTTCTTGCCAAGGAAAAAGCCGTGAAAGCAGCCATGTTGTGGCACTTCTGCACCCCCTTTGGGATGCCTTTGGCAGATGAAGTAAGCCTGGAACTCAGGGCTTCCTGGTTAAAGAAATCCAAGCCCTAGGCTGAACCCTAACCCTAACCCTAGGCAGATAAATCAGCCTAGGTATAGGGATGGTGCCAAGGAAAAAGCTGTGAAAGCTGCCATGTTGTTGCACTTTTGTACTCCCCTTGGGATGCCTTGAACAGCTGCAGTGTGCCTGGAGCTAAGGGCTTCCTAGTTTCAAAAATCCTAGCCCTAGGCCTAAGCCTAACAGTAACCCTGGGAAAGTAAATCAGCCTGGTGTTAGGCTTCTTGCCAAGGAAAAAGCTGTGAAAGCTGCCATGTTGTTGCACTTTTGTACTCCCCTTGGGATGCCTTGAACAGCTGCAGTGTGCCTGGAGCTAAGGGCCTCCTAGTTTCAAAAATCCTAGCCCTAGGCCTAAGCCTAACAGTAACCCTGGGAAAGTAAATCAGCCTGGTGTTAGGCTTCTTGCCAAGGAAAAAGCCGTGAAAGCAGCCATGTTGTGGCACTTTTGCACTCCCTTTTGGATGCCTTTCACAGCTGCAGTGTGCCTGGAACTCAGGGCTTCCTGCTTTTAAAAATCCTGGCCCTAGGCCGAACCGCAACCCTAAGACGAGAAAGGCAAATCAGCCAGGAATTAGGCATGTCCACAAGGAAAAAGCTGTGGAGGCAGGCATGTTGTGGTACTTTTGCGCTCTTCTTGGCTAGTCCTTCGCAGCTGCTGTGTTCTTGGAACTCAGGGCTTTCTGGTTAATAGACCCTTACCCTAGGCGTAACTCAAACCTTAACCCTAGGAAGGAAAATCAACCTATGGTTCGGGATGGTCTCATGGAAATATCAGTGGTGGCAGCCAAGTTGCGTCACTTTTGCGCTCCCCTTGGGATGCCTTTTGCAGCTGCAGTGTGCCTGGAGCCCAGGGCTTCCTGGTTTTAAAAGTCCTAGGCCTAAGCCTAACAGTAACCCTAGGAAGGTAAATCAGCCGGGTATTAGGGTTCTTCCTAAGGGAAAAGCCGTGAAAGCAGCCATGTTGTGGCACTTCTGCACTCCCTTTGGGATGCCTTTGGCAGATGAAGTAAGCCTGGAACTCAGGGCTTCCTGGTTAAAGAAATTCAAGCCCTAGGCTGAACCCTAACCCTAACCCTAGGCAGATAAATCAGCCTAGGTATAGGGATGGTGCCAAGGAAAAAGCTGTGAAAGCTGCCATGTTGTTGCACTTTTGTACTCCCCTTGGGATGCCTTGAACAGCTGCAGTGTGCCTGGAGCTAAGGGCTTCCTAGTTTTAAAAATCCTAGCCCTAGGCCTAAGCCTAATAGTAACCCTGGGAAGGTAAGTCAGCCTGGTGTTAGGCGTCTTGCCAAGGAACAAGCCGTGAAAGCAGCCATGTTGTGGCACTTCTGCACTCCCTTTGGGATGCCTTTGGCAGCTGAAGTAAGCCTGGAACTCAGGGCTTCCTGGTTAAAGAAATCCAAGCCCTAGGCTGAACCCTAACCCTAACCCTAGGCAGATAAATCAGCCTAGGTATAGGGATGGTGCCAAGGAAAAAGCTGTGAAAGCTGCCATGTTGTTGCACTTTTGTACTCCCCTTGGGATGCCTTGAACAGCTGCAGTGTGCCTGGAGCTAAGGGCTTCCTAGTTTCAAAAATCCTAGCCCTAGGCCTAAGCCTAACAGTAACCCTGGGAAAGTATGTCAGCCTGATATTAGGCTTCTTGCCAAGGAAAAAGCCGTGAAAGCAGCCATGTTGTGGCACTTTTGCACTCCCTTTTGGATGCCTTTCACAGCTCCAGTGTGCCTGGAACTCAGGGCTTCCTGATTTTAAAAATCCTAGCCCTAGGCCGAACCGCAACCCTAAGACGAGAAAGGCAAATCAGCCAGGAATTAGGCATGTCCCCAAGGAAAAAGCTGTGGAGGCAGGCATGTTGTGGTACTTTTGCGCTCTTCTTGGCTAGTCCTTCGCAGCTGCTGTGTTCTTGGAACTCAGGGCTTTCTGGTTAATAGAACCCTTACCCTAGGCGTAACTCAAACCTTAACCCTAGGAAGGAAAATCAGCCTATGGTTCGGGATGGTCTCATGGAAATATCAGTGGTGGCAGCCAAGTTGCGTCACTTTTGCGCTGCCCTTGGGATGCCTTTCACAGCTGCAGTGTGCCTGGAGCCCAGGGCTTCCTGGTTTTAAAAGTCCTAGGCCTAAGCCTAACAGTAACCCTAGGAAGGTAAATCAGCCGGGTATTAGGGTTCTTCCTAAGGGAAAAGCCGTGAAAGCAGCCATGTTGTGGCACTTCTGCACTCCCTTTGGGATGCCTTTGGCAGATGAAGTAAGCCTGGAACTCAGGGCTTCCTGGTTAAAAAAAATTCAAGCCCTAGGCTGAACCCTAACCCTAACCCTAGGCAGATAAATCAGCCTAGGTATAGGGATGGTGCCAAGGAAAAAGCTGTGAAATCTGCCATGTTGTTGCACTTTTGTACTCCCCTTGGGATGCCTTGAACAGCTGCAGTGTGCCTGGAGCCCAGGGCTTCCTAGTTTTAAAAATCCTAGCCCTAGGCCTAAGCCTAACAGTAACCCTGGGAAGGCAAATCAGCCTGGTGTTAGGCTTCTTGCCAAGGAAAAAGCCGTGAAAGCAGCCATGTTGTGGCACTTTTGCACTCCCTTTTGGATGCCTTTCACAGCTCCAGTGTGCCTGGAACTCAGGGCTTCCTGCTTTTAAAAATCCTAGCCCTAGGCCGAACCCCAACCCTAAGACGAGAAAGGCAAATCAGCCAGGAATTAGGCATGTCCCCAAGGAAAAAGCTGTGGAGGCAGGCATGTTGTGGTACTTTTGCGCTCTTCTTGGCTAGTCCTTCGCAGCTGCTGTGTTCTTGGAACTCAGGGCTTTCTGGTTAATAGAACCCTTACCCTAGGCGTAACTCAAACCTTAACCCTAGGAAGGAAAATCAACCTATGGTTCGGGATGGTCTCATGGAAATATCAGTGGTGGCAGCCAAGTTGCGTCACTTTTGCGCTCCCCTTGGGATGCCTTTCGCAGCTGCAGTGTGCCTGGAGCCCAGGGCTTCCTGGTTTTAAAAGTCCTAGGCCTAAGCCTAACAGTAACCCTAGGAAGGTAAATCAGCCGGGTATTAGGGTTCTTCCTAAGGGAAAAGCCGTGAAAGCAGCCATGTTGTTGCACTTTTGTAGTCCCCTTGGGATGCCTTGAACAGCTGCAGTGTGCCTGGAGCTAAGGGCTTCCTAGTTTCAAAAATCCTAGCCCTAGGCCTAAGCCTAACAGTAACCCTGGGAAAGTAAATCAGCCTGATGTTAGGCTTCTTGCCAAGGAAAAAGCCGTGAAAGCAGCCATGTTGTGGCACTTCTGCACTCCCTTTGGGATGCCTTTGGCAGATGAAGTAAGCCTGGAACTCAGGGCTTCCTGGTTAAAGAAATCCAAGCCCTAGGCTGAACCCTAACCCTAACCCTAGGCAGATAAATCAGCCTAGGTATAGGGATGGTGCCAAGGAAAAAGCTGTGAAAGCTGCCATGTTGTTGCACTTTTGTACTCCCCTTGGGATGCCTTGAACAGCTGCAGTGTGCCTGGAGCTAAGGGCTTCCTAGTTTCAAAAATCCTAGCCCTAGGCCTAAGCCTAACAGTAACCCTGGGAAAGTAAATCAGCCTGGTGTTAGGCTTCTTGCCAAGGAAAAAGCCGTGATAGCAGCCATGTTGTGGCACTTTTGCACTCCCTTTTGGATGCCTTTCACAGCTCCAGTGTGCCTGGAACTCAGGGCTTCTTGCTTTTAAAAATCCTGGCCCTAGGCCGAACCGCAACCCTAAGACGAGAAAGGCAAATCAGCCAGGAATTAGGCATGTCCCCAAGGAAAAAGCTGTGGAGGCAGGCATGTTGTGGTACTTTTGCGCTCTTCTTGGCTAGTCCTTCGCAGCTGCTGTGTTCTTGGAACTCAGGGCTTTCTGGTTAATAGACCCTTACCCTAGGCGTAACTCAAACCTTAACCCTAGGAAGGAAAATCAACCTATGGTTCGGGATGGTCTCATGGAAATATCAGTGGTGGCAGCCAAGTTGCGTCACTTTTGCGCTCCCCTTGGGATGCCTTTTGCAGCTGCAGTGTGCCTGGAGCCCAGGGCTTCCTGGTTTTAAAAGTCCTAGGCCTAAGCCTAACAGTAACCCTAGGAAGGTAAATCAGCCGGGTATTAGGGTTCTTCCTAAGGGAAAAGCCGTGAAAGCAGCCATGTTGTGGCACTTCTGCACTCCCTTTGGGATGCCTTTGGCAGATGAAGTAAGCCTGGAACTCAGGGCTTCCTGGTTAAAGAAATCCAAGCCCTAGGCTGAACCCTAACCCTAACCCTAGGCAGATAAATCAGCCTAGGTATAGGGATGGTGCCAAGGAAAAAGCTGTGAAAGCTGCCATGTTGTTGCACTTTTGTACTCCCCTTGGGATGCCTTGAACAGCTGCAGTGTGCCTGGAGCTAAGGGCTTCCTAGTTTTAAAAATCCTAGCCCTAGGCCTAAGCCTAATAGTAACCCTGGGAAGGTAAGTCAGCCTGGTGTTAGGCGTCTTGCCAAGGAAAAAGCCGTGAAAGCAGCCATGTTGTGGCACTTTTGCACTCCCTTTTGGATGCCTTTCACAGCTCCAGTGTGCCTGGAACTCAGGGCTTCCTGCTTTTAAAAATCCTAGCCCTAGGCCGAACCCCAACCCTAAGACGAGAAAGGCAAATCAGCCAGGAATTAGGCATGTCCCCAAGGAAAAAGCTGTGGAGGCAGGCATGTTGTGCTACTTTTGCGCTCTTCTTGGCTAGTCCTTCGCAGCTGCTGTGTTCTTGGAACTCAGGGCTTTCTGGTTAATAGAACCCTTACCCTAGGCGTAACTCAAACCTTAACCCTAGGAAGGAAAATCAGCCTATGGTTCGGGATGGTCTCATGGAAATATCAGTGGTGGCAGCCAAGTTGCGTCACTTTTGCGCTCCCCTTTGGATGCCTTTCGCAGCTGCAGTGTGCCTGGAGCCCAGGGCTTCCTGGTTTTAAAAGTCCTAGGCCTAAGCCTAACAGTAACCCTAGGAAGGTAAATCAGCCGGGTATTAGGGTTCTTCCTAAGGGAAAAGCCGTGAAAGCAGCCATGTTGTGGCACTTCTGCACTCCCTTTGGGATGCCTTTGGCAGATGAAGTAAGCCTGGAACTCAGGGCTTCCTGGTAAAAAAAATTCAAGCCCTAGGCTGAACCCTAACCCTAACCCTAGGCAGATAAATCAGCCCAGGTATAGGGATGGTGCCAAGGAAAAAGCTGTGAAAGCTGCCATGTTGTTGCACTATTGTACTCCCCTTGGGATGCCTTGAACAGCTGCAGTGTGCCTGGAGCTAAGGGCTTCCTAGTTTCAAAAATCCTAGCCCTAGGCCTAAGCCTAACAGTAACCCTGGGAAAGTAAATCAGCCTGATGTTAGGTTTCTTGCCAAGGAAAAAGCCGTGAAAGCAGCCATGTTGTGGCACTTCTGCACTCCCTTTTGGATGCCTTAGGCAGATGAAGTAAGCCTGGAACTCAGGGCTTCCTGGTTAAAGAAATCCAAGCCCTAGGCTGAACCCTAACCCTAACCCTAGGCAGATAAATCAGCCTAGGTATAGGGATGGTGCCAAGGAAAAAGCTGTGAAAGCTGCCATGTTGTTGCACTTTTGTACTCCCCTTGGGATGCCTTGAACAGCTGCAGTGTGCCTGGAGCCCAGGGCTTCCTAGTTTCAAAAATCCTAGCCCTAGGCCTAAGCCTAACAGTAACCCTGGGAAAGTAAATCAGCCTGGTGTTAGGCTTCTTGCCAAGGAAAAAGCCGTGAAAGCAGCCATGTTGTGGCACTTTTGCACTCCCTTTTGGATGACTTTCACAGCTCCAGTGTGCCTGGAACTCAGGGCTTCCTGCTTTTAAAAATCCTAGCCCTAGGCCGAACCCCAACCCTAAGACGAGAAAGGCAAATCAGCCAGGAATTAGGCATGTCCCCAAGGAAAAAGCTGTGGAGGCAGGCATGTTGTGGTACTTTTGCGCTCTTCTTGGCTAGTCCTTCGCAGCTGCTGTGTTCTTGGAACTCAGGGCTTTCTGGTTAATAGAACCCTTACCCTAGGCGTAACTCAAACCTTAACCCTAGGAAGGAAAATCAGCCTATGGTTCGGGATGGTCTCATGGAAATATCAGTGGTGGCAGCCAAGTTGCGTCACTTTTGCGCTCTCCTTGGGATGCCTTTTGCAGCTGCAGTGTGCCTGGAGCCCAGGGCTTCCTGGTTTTAAAAGTCCTAGGCCTAAGCCTAACAGTAACCCTAGGAAGGTAAATCAGCCGGGTATTAGGGTTCTTCCTAAGGGAAAAGCCGTGAAAGCAGCCATGTTGTGGCACTTCTGCACTCCCTTTGGGATGCCTTTGGCAGATGAAGTAAGCCTGGAACTCAGGGCTTCCTGGTAAAAAAAATTCAAGCCCTAGGCTGAACCCTAACCCTAACCCTAGGCAGATAAATCAGCCTAGGTATAGGGATGGTGCCAAGGAAAAAGCTGTGAAAGCTGCCATGTTGTTGCACTTTTGTACTCCCCTTGGGATGCCTTGAACAGCTGCAGTGTGCCTGGAGCTAAGGGCTTCCTAGTTTCAAAAATCCTAGCCCTAGGCCTAAGCCTAACAGTAACCCTGGGAAAGTAAATCAGCCTGATGTTAGGCTTCTTGCCAAGGAAAAAGCCGTGAAACAGCCATGTTGTGGCACTTTTGCACTCCCTTTTGGATGCCTTTCACAGCTCCAGTGTGCCTGGAACTCAGGGCTTCCTGCTTTTAAAAATCCTAGCCCTAGGCCGAACCCCAACCCTAAGACGAGAAAGGCAAATCAGCCAGGAATTAGGCATGTCCCCAAGGAAAAAGCTGTGGAGGCAGGCATGTTGTGGTACTTTTGCGCTCTTCTTGGCTAGTCCTTCGCAGCTGCTGTGTTCTTGGAACTCAGGGCTTTCTGGTTAATAGAACCCTTACCCTAGGCGTAACTCAAACCTTAACCCTAGGAAGGAAAATCAGCCTATGGTTCGGGATGGTCTCATGGAAATATCAGTGGTGGCAGCCAAGTTGCGTCACTTTTGCGCTCCCCTTGGGATGCCTTTCGCAGCTGCAGTGTGCCTGGAGCCCAGGGCTTCCTGGTTTTAAAAGTCCTAGGCCTAAGCCTAACAGTAACCCTAGGAAGGTAAATCAGCCGGGTATTAGGGTTCTTCCTAAGGGAAAAGCCGTGAAAGCAGCCATGTTGTGGCACTTCTGCACTCCCTTTGGGATGCCTTTGGCAGATGAAGTAAGCCTGGAACTCAGGGCTTCCTGGTTAAAAAAATTCAAGCCCTAGGCTGAACCCTAACCCTAACCCTAGGCAGATAAATCAGCCTAGGTATAGGGATGGTGCCAAGGAAAAAGCTGTGAAAGCTGCCATGTTGTTGCACTTTTGTACTCCCCTTGGGATGCCTTGAACAGCTGCAGTGTGCCTGGAGCTAAGGGCTTCCTAGTTTCAAAAATCCTAGCCCTAGGCCTAAGCCTAACAGTAACCCTGGGAAAGTAAATCAGCCTGATGTTAGGCTTCTTGCCAAGGAAAAAGCCATGAAACAGCCATGTTGTGGCACTTTTGCACTCCCTTTTGGATGCCTTTCACAGCTCCAGTGTGCCTGGAACTCAGGGCTTCCTGATTTTAAAAATCCTAGCCCTAGGCCGAACCGCAACCCTAAGACGAGAAAGGCAAATCAGCCAGGAATTAGGCATGTCCCCAAGGAAAAAGCTGTGGAGGCAGGCATGTTGTGGTACTTTTGCGCTCTTCTTGGCTAGTCCTTCGCAGCTGCTGTGTTCTTGGAACTCAGGGCTTTCTGGTTAATAGACCCTTACCCTAGGCGTAACTCAAACCTTAACCCTAGGAAGGAAAATCAGCCTATGGTTCGGGATGGTCTCATGGAAATATCAGTGGTGGCAGCCAAGTTGCGTCACTTTTGCGCTCCCCTTGGGATGCCTTTTGCAGCTGCAGTGTGCCTGGAGCCCAGGGCTTCCTGGTTTTAAAAGTCCTAGGCCTAAGCCTAACAGTAACCCTAGGAAGGTAAATCAGCCGGGTATTAGGGTTCTTCCTAAGGGAAAAGCCGTGAAAGCAGCCATGTTGTGGCACTTCTGCACTCCCTTTGGGATGCCTTTGGCAGATGAAGTAAGCCTGGAACTCAGGGCTTCCTGGTTAAAGAAATCCAAGCCCTAGGCTGAACCCTAACCCTAACCCTAGGCAGATAAATCAGCCTAGGTATAGGGATGGTGCCAAGGAAAAGCTGTGAAAGCTGCCATGTTGTTGCACTTTTGCACTCCCCTTGGGATGCCTTGAACAGCTGCAGTGTGCCTGGAGCTAAGGGCTTCCTAGTTTCAAAAATCCTAGCCCTAGGCCTAAGCCTAACAGTAACCCTGGGAAAGTAAATCAGCCTGGTGTTAGGCTTCTTGCCAAGGAAAAAGCCGTGAAAGCAGCCATGTTGTGGCACTTCTGCACTCCCTTTGGGATGCCTTTGGCAGATGAAGTAAGCCTGGAACTCAGGGCTTCCTGGTTAAAGAAATCCAAGCCCTAGGCTGAACCCTAACCCTAACCCTAGGCAGATAAATCAACCTAGGTATAGGGATGGTGCCAAGGAAAAAGCTGTGAAAGCTGCCATGTTGTTGCACTTTTGTACTCCCCTTGGGATGCCTTGAACAGCTGCAGTGTGCCTGGAGCCCAGGGCTTCCTAGTTTCAAAAATCCTAGCCCTAGGCCTAAGCCTAACAGTAACCCTGGGAAAGTAAATCAGCCTGATGTTAGGCTTCTTGCCAAGGAAAAAGCCATGAAACAGCCATGTTGTGGCACTTTTGCACTCCCTTTTGGATGCCTTTCACAGCTCCAGTGTGCCTGGAACTCAGGGCTTCCTGATTTTAAAAATCCTAGCCCTAGGCCGAACCCCAACCCTAAGACGAGAAAGGCAAATCAGCCAGGAATTAGGCATGTCCCCAAGGAAAAAGCTGTGGAGGCAGGCATGTTGTGGTACTTTTGCGCTCTTCTTGGCTAGTCCTTCGCAGCTGCTGTGTTCTTGGAACTCAGGGCTTTCTGGTTAATAGACCCTTACCCTAGGCGTAACTCAAACCTTAACCCTAGGAAGGAAAATCAGCCTATGGTTCGGGATGGTCTCATGGAAATATCAGTGGTGGCAGCCAAGTTGCGTCACTTTTGCGCTCCCCTTGGGATGCCTTTTGCAGCTGCAGTGTGCCTGGAGCCCAGGGCTTCCTGGTTTTAAAAGTCCTAGGCCTAAGCCTAACAGTAACCCTAGGAAGGTAAATCAGCCGGGTATTAGGGTTCTTCCTAAGGGAAAAGCCGTGAAAGCAGCCATGTTGTGGCACTTCTGCACTCCCTTTGGGATGCCTTTGGCAGATGAAGTAAGCCTGGAACTCAGGGCTTCCTGGTTAAAAAAATTCAAGCCCTAGGCTGAACCCTAACCCTAACCCTAGGCAGATAAATCAGCCTAGGTATAGGGATGGTGCCAAGGAAAAAGCTGTGAAAGCTGCCATGTTGTTGCACTTTTGTACTCCCCTTGGGATGCCTTGAACAGCTGCAGTGTGCCTGGAGCTAAGGGCTTCCTAGTTTCAAAAATCCTAGCCCTAGGCCTAAGCCTAACAGTAACCCTGGGAAAGTAAATCAGCCTGATGTTAGGCTTCTTGCCAAGGAAAAAGCAGTGAAAGCAGCCATGTTGTGGCACTTTTGCACTCCCTTTTGGATGCCTTTCACAGCTCCAGTGTGCCTGGAACTCAGGGCTTCCTGATTTTAAAAATCCTAGCCCTAGGCCGAACCCCAACCCTAAGACGAGAAAGGCAAATCAGCCAGGAATTAGGCATGTCCCCAAGGAAAAAGCTGTGGAGGCAGGCATGTTGTGCTACTTTTGCGCTCTTCTTGGCTAGTCCTTCGCAGCTGCTGTGTTCTTGGAACTCAGGGCTTTCTGGTTAATAGACCCTTACCCTAGGCGTAACTCAAACCTTAACCCTAGGAAGGAAAATCAGCCTATGGTTCGGGATGGTCTCATGGAAATATCAGTGGTGGCAGCCAAGTTGCGTCACTTTTGCGCTCCCCTTGGGATGCCTTTTGCAGCTGCAGTGTGCCTGGAGCCCAGGGCTTCCTGGTTTTAAAAGTCCTAGGCCTAAGCCTAACAGTAACCCTAGGAAGGTAAATCAGCCGGGTATTAGGGTTCTTCCTAAGGGAAAAGCCGTGAAAGCAGCCATGTTGTGGCACTTCTGCACTCCCTTTGGGATGCCTTTGGCAGATGAAGTAAGCCTGGAACTCAGGGCTTCCTGGTTAAAGAAATCCAAGCCCTAGGCTGAACCCTAACCCTAACCCTAGGCAGATAAATCAGCCTAGGTATAGGGATGGTGCCAAGGAAAAGCTGTGAAAGCTGCCATGTTGTTGCACTTTTGCACTCCCCTTGGGATGCCTTTTGCAGCTGCAGTGTGCCTGGAGCCCAGGGCTTCCTGGTTTTAAAAGTCCTAGGCCTAAGCCTAACAGTAACCCTAGGAAGGTAAATCAGCCGGGTATTAGGGTTCTTCCTAAGGGAAAAGCCGTGAAAGCAGCCATGTTGTGGCACTTCTGCACTCCCTTTGGGATGCCTTTGGCAGATGAAGTAAGCCTGGAACTCAGGGCTTCCTGGTTAAAGAAATCCAAGCCCTAGGCTGAACCCTAACCCTAACCCTAGGCAGATAAATCAACCTAGGTATAGGGATGGTGCCAAGGAAAAAGCTGTGAAAGCTGCCATGTTGTTGCACTTTTGTACTCCCCTTGGGATGCCTTGAACAGCTGCAGTGTGCCTGGAGCCCAGGGCTTCCTAGTTTCAAAAATCCTAGCCCTAGGCCTAAGCCTAACAGTAACCCTGGGAAAGTATGTCAGCCTGGTGTTAGGCTTCTTGCCAAGGAAAAAGCCGTGAAAGCAGCCATGTTGTGGCACTTTTGCACTCCCTTTTGGATGCCTTTCACAGCTCCAGTGTGCCTGGAACTCAGGGCTTCCTGCTTTTAAAAATCCTAGCCCTAGGCCGAACCCCAACCCTATGACGAGAAAGGCAAATCAGCCAGGAATTAGGCATGTCCCCAAGGAAAAAGCTGTGGAGGCAGGCATGTTGTGGTACTTTTGCGCTCTTCTTGGCTAGTCCTTCGCAGCTGCTGTGTTCTTGGAACTCAGGGCTTTCTGGTTAATAGACCCTTACCCTAGGCGTAACTCAAACCTTAACCCTAGGAAGGAAAATCAGCCTATGGTTCGGGATGGTCTCATGGAAATATCAGTGGTGGCAGCCAAGTTGCGTCACTTTTGCGCTCCCCTTGGGATGCCTTTCGCAGCTGCAGTGTGCCTGGAGCCCAGGGCTTCCTGGTTTTAAAAGTCCTAGGCCTAAGCCTAACAGTAACCCTAGGAAGGTAAATCAGCCGGGTATTAGGGTTCTTCCTAAGGGAAAAGCCGTGAAAGCAGCCATGTTGTGGCACTTCTGCACTCCCTTTGGGATGCCTTTGGCAGATGAAGTAAGCCTGGAACTCAGGGCTTCCTGGTTAAAGAAATCCAAGCCCTAGGCTGAACCCTAACCCTAACCCTAGGCAGATAAATCAGCCTAGGTATAGGGATGGTGCCAAGGAAAAGCTGTGAAAGCTGCCATGTTGTTGCACTTTTGTACTCCCCTTGGGATGCCTTTTGCAGCTGCAGTGTGCCTGGAGCCCAGGGCTTCCTAGTTTCAAAAATCCTAGCCCTAGGCCTAAGCCTAACAGTAACCCTGGGAAAGTATGTCAGCCTGGTGTTAGGCTTCTTGCCAAGGAAAAAGCCGTGAAAGCAGCCATGTTGTGGCACTTCTGCACTCCCTTTGGGATGCCTTTGGCAGATGAAGTAAGCCTGGAACTCAGGGCTTCCTGGTTAAAGAAATCCAAGCCCTAGGCTGAACCCTAACCCTAACCCTAGGCAGATAAATCAGCCTAGGTATAGGGATGGTGCCAAGGAAAAAGCTGTGAAAGCTGCCATGTTGTTGCACTTTTGTACTCCCCTTGGGATGCCTTGAACAGCTGCAGTGTGCCTGGAGCTAAGGGCTTCCTAGTTTCAAAAATCCTAGCCCTAGGCCTAAGCCTAACAGTAACCCTGGGAAAGTAAATCAGCCTGATGTTAGGCTTCTTGCCAAGGAAAAAGCCGTGAAAGCAGCCATGTTGTGGCACTTTTGCACTCCCTTTTGGATGCCTTTCACAGCTCCAGTGTGCCTGGAACTCAGGGCTTCCTGCTTTTAAAAATCCTAGCCCTAGGCCGAACCCCAACCCTAAGACGAGAAAGGCAAATCAGCCAGGAATTAGGCATGTCCCCAAGGAAAAAGCTGTGGAGGCAGGCATGTTGTGGTACTTTTGCGCTCTTCTTGGCTAGTCCTTCGCAGCTGCTGTGTTCTTGGAACTCAGGGCTTTCTGGTTAATAGAACCCTTACCCTAGGCGTAACTCAAACCTTAACCCTAGGAAGGAAAATCAACCTATGGTTCGGGATGGTCTCATGGAAATATCAGTGGTGGCAGCCAAGTTGCGTCACTTTTGCGCTCCCCTTGGGATGCCTTTTGCAGCTGCAGTGTGCCTGGAG
This sequence comes from Ammospiza caudacuta, assembly GCF_027887145.1. Classification (NCBI taxonomy): domain Eukaryota; kingdom Metazoa; phylum Chordata; class Aves; order Passeriformes; family Passerellidae; genus Ammospiza; species Ammospiza caudacuta. The sequence goes on from NW_026682988.1 coordinate 172,600, forward strand.
CCCAGGGCTTCCTGGTTTTAAAAGTCCTAGGCCTAAGCCTAACAGTAACCCTAGGAAGGTAAATCAGCCGGGTATTAGGGTTCTTCCTAAGGGAAAAGCCGTGAAAGCAGCCATGTTGTGGCACTTCTGCACTCCCTTTGGGATGCCTTTGGCAGATGAAGTAAGCCTGGAACTCAGGGCTTCCTGGTTAAAGAAATCCAAGCCCTAGGCTGAACCCTAACCCTAACCCTAGGCAGATAAATCAGCCTAGGTATAGGGATGGTGCCAAGGAAAAAGCTGTGAAAGCTGCCATGTTGTTGCACTTTTGTACTCCCCTTGGGATGCCTTGAACAGCTGCAGTGTGCCTGGAGCCCAGGGCTTCCTAGTTTCAAAAATCCTAGCCCTAGGCCTAAGCCTAACAGTAACCCTGGGAAAGTATGTCAGCCTGGTGTTAGGCATCTTGCCAAGGAAAAAGCCGTGAAAGCAGCCATGTTGTGGCACTTTTGCACTCCCTTTTGGATGCCTTTCACAGCTGCAGTGTGCCTGGAACTCAGGGCTTCCTGATTTTAAAAATCCTAGCCCTAGGCCGAACCCCAACCCTAAGACGAGAAAGGCAAATCAGCCAGGAATTAGGCATGTCCCCAAGGAAAAAGCTGTGGAGGCAGGCATGTTGTGGTACTTTTGCGCTCTTCTTGGCTAGTCCTTCGCAGCTGCTGTGTTCTTGGAACTCAGGGCTTTCTGGTTATTAGACCCTTACCCTAGGCGTAACTCAAACCTTAAGCCTAGGAAGGAAAATCAACCTATGGTTCGGGATGGTCTCATGGAAATATCAGTGGTGGCAGCCAAGTTGCGTCACTTTTGCGCTCCCCTTGAGATGCCTTTCGCAGCTGCAGTGTGCCTGGAGCCCAGGGCTTCCTGGTTTTAAAAGTCCTAGGCCTAAGCCTAACAGTAACCCTAGGAAGGTAAATCAGCCGGGTATTAGGGTTCTTTCTAAGGGAAAAGCCGTGAAAGCAGCCATGTTGTGGCACTTCTGCACTCCCTTTGGGATGCCTTTGGCAGATGAAGTAAGCCTGGAACTCAGGGCTTCCTGGTTAAAAAAATTCAAGCCCTAGGCTGAACCCTAACCCTAACCCTAGGCAGATAAATCAGCCCAGGTATAGGGATGGTGCCAAGGAAAAAGCTGTGAAAGCTGCCATGTTGTTGCACTATTGTACTCCCCTTGGGATGCCTTGAACAGCTGCAGTGTGCCTGGAGCTAAGGGCTTCCTAGTTTCAAAAATCCTAGCCCTAGGCCTAAGCCTAAGAGTAACCCTGGGAAAGTAAATCAGCCTGATGTTAGGCTTCTTGCCAAGGAAAAAGCCGTGAAAGCAGCCATGTTGTGGCACTTCTGCACTCCCTTTGGGATGCCTTTGGCAGATGAAGTAAGCCTGGAACTCAGGGCTTCCTGGTTAAAGAAATCCAAGCCCTAGGCTGAACCCTAACCCTAACCCTAGGCAGATAAATCAGCCTAGGTATAGGGATGGTGCCAAGGAAAAAGCTGTGAAAGCTGCCATGTTGTTGCACTTTTGTACTCCCCTTGGGATGCCTTGAACAGCTGCAGTGTGCCTGGAGCCCAGGGCTTCCTAGTTTTAAAAATCCTAGCCCTAGGCCTAAGCCTAACAGTAACCCTGGGAAGGCAAATCAGCCTGGTGTTAGGCTTCTTGCCAAGGAAAAAGCCGTGAAAGCAGCCATGTTGTGGCACTTTTGCACTCCCTTTTGGATGCCTTTCACAGCTCCAGTGTGCCTGGAACTCAGGGCTTCCTGCTTTTAAAAATCCTAGCCCTAGGCCGAACCCCAACCCTAAGACGAGAAAGGCAAATCAGCCAGGAATTAGGCATGTCCCCAAGGAAAATGCTGTGGAGGCAGGCATGTTGTGGTACTTTTGCGCTCTTCTTGGCTAGTCCTTCGCAGCTGCTGTGTTCTTGGAACTCAGGGCTTTCTGGTTAATAGAACCCTTACCCTAGGCGTAACTCAAACCTTAACCCTAGGAAGGAAAATCAGCCTATGGTTCGGGATGGTCTCATGGAAATATCAGTGGTGGCAGCCAAGTTGCGTCACTTTTGCGCTCCCCTTGGGATGCCTTTTGCAGCTGCAGTGTGCCTGGAGCCCAGGGCTTCCTGGTTTTAAAAGTCCTAGGCCTAAGCCTAACAGTAACCCTAGGAAGGTAAATCAGCCGGGTATTAGGGTTCTTCCTAAGGGAAAAGCCGTGAAAGCAGCCATGTTGTGGCACTTCTGCACTCCCTTTGGGATGCCTTTGGCAGATGAAGTAAGCCTGGAACTCAGGGCTTCCTGGTTAAAGAAATCCAAGCCCTAGGCTGAACCCTAACCCTAACCCTAGGCAGATAAATCAGCCTAGGTATAGGGATGGTGCCAAGGAAAAGCTGTGAAAGCTGCCATGTTGTTGCACTTTTGTACTCCCCTTGGGATGCCTTGAACAGCTGCAGTGTGCCTGGAGCTAAGGGCTTCCTAGTTTCAAAAATCCTAGCCCTAGGCCTAAGCCTAACAGTAACCCTGGGAAAGTATGTCAGCCTGGTGTTAGGCTTCTTGCCAAGGAAAAAGCCGTGAAAGCAGCCATGTTGTGGCACTTCTGCACTCCCTTTGGGATGCCTTTGGCAGATGAAGTAAGCCTGGAACTCAGGGCTTCCTGGTTAAAGAAATCCAAGCCCTAGGCTGAACCCTAACCCTAACCCTAGGCAGATAAATCAGCCTAGGTATAGGGATGGTGCCAAGGAAAAAGCTGTGAAAGCTGCCATGTTGTTGCACTTTTGTACTCCCCTTGGGATGCCTTGAACAGCTGCAGTGTGCCTGGAGCTAAGGGCTTCCTAGTTTCAAAAATCCTAGCCCTAGGCCTAAGCCTAACAGTAACCCTGGGAAAGTAAATCAGCCTGATGTTAGGCTTCTTGCCAAGGAAAAAGCCGTGAAAGCAGCCATGTTGTGGCACTTTTGCACTCCCTTTTGGATGCCTTTCACAGCTCCAGTGTGCCTGGAACTCAGGGCTTCCTGCTTTTAAAAATCCTAGCCCTAGGCCGAACCCCAACCCTAAGACGAGAAAGGCAAATCAGCCAGGAATTAGGCATGTCCCCAAGGAAAAAGCTGTGGAGGCAGGCATGTTGTGGTACTTTTGCGCTCTTCTTGGCTAGTCCTTCGCAGCTGCTGTGTTCTTGGAACTCAGGGCTTTCTGGTTAATAGAACCCTTACCCTAGGCGTAACTCAAACCTTAACCCTAGGAAGGAAAATCAACCTATGGTTCGGGATGGTCTCATGGAAATATCAGTGGTGGCAGCCAAGTTGCGTCACTTTTGCGCTCCCCTTGGGATGCCTTTTGCAGCTGCAGTGTGCCTGGAGCCCAGGGCTTCCTGGTTTTAAAAGTCCTAGGCCTAAGCCTAACAGTAACCCTAGGAAGGTAAATCAGCCGGGTATTAGGGTTCTTCCTAAGGGAAAAGCCGTGAAAGCAGCCATGTTGTGGCACTTCTGCACTCCCTTTGGGATGCCTTTGGCAGATGAAGTAAGCCTGGAACTCAGGGCTTCCTGGTTAAAGAAATCCAAGCCCTAGGCTGAACCCTAACCCTAACCCTAGGCAGATAAATCAGCCTAGGTATAGGGATGGTGCCAAGGAAAAAGCTGTGAAAGCTGCCATGTTGTTGCACTTTTGTACTCCCCTTGGGATGCCTTGAACAGCTGCAGTGTGCCTGGAGCCCAGGGCTTCCTAGTTTCAAAAATCCTAGCCCTAGGCCTAAGCCTAACAGTAACCCTGGGAAAGTATGTCAGCCTGGTGTTAGGCTTCTTGCCAAGGAAAAAGCCGTGAAAGCAGCCATGTTGTGGCACTTTTGCACTCCCTTTTGGATGCCTTTCACAGCTGCAGTGTGCCTGGAACTCAGGGCTTCCTGATTTTAAAAATCCTAGCCCTAGGCCGAACCCCAACCCTAAGACGAGAAAGGCAAATCAGCCAGGAATTAGGCATGTCCCCAAGGAAAAAGCTGTGGAGGCAGGCATGTTGTGCTACTTTTGCGCTCTTCTTGGCTAGTCCTTCGCAGCTGCTGTGTTCTTGGAACTCAGGGCTTTCTGGTTAATAGACCCTTACCCTAGGCGTAACTCAAACCTTAAGCCTAGGAAGGAAAATCAACCTATGGTTCGGGATGGTCTCATGGAAATATCAGTGGTGGCAGCCAAGTTGCGTCACTTTTGCGCTCCCCTTGGGATGCCTTTTGCAGCTGCAGTGTGCCTGGAGCCCAGGGCTTCCTGGTTTTAAAAGTCCAAGGCCTAAGCCTAACAGTAACCCTAGGAAGGTAAATCAGCCGGGTATTAGGGTTCTTTCTAAGGGAAAAGCCGTGAAAGCAGCCATGTTGTGGCACTTCTGCACTCCCTTTGGGATGCCTTTGGCAGATGAAGTAAGCCTGGAACTCAGGGCTTCCTGGTTAAAGAAATCCAAGCCCTAGGCTGAACCCTAACCCTAACCCTAGGCAGATAAATCAGCCTAGGTATAGGGATGGTGCCAAGGAAAAAGCTGTGAAAGCTGCCATGTTGTTGCACTATTGTACTCCCCTTGGGATGCCTTGAACAGCTGCAGTGTGCCTGGAGCTAAGGGCTTCCTAGTTTCAAAAATCCTAGCCCTAGGCCTAAGCCTAACAGTAACCCTGGGAAAGTAAATCAGCCTGATGTTAGGCTTCTTGCCAAGGAAAAAGCCATGAAAGCAGCCATGTTGTGGCACTTCTGCACTCCCTTTGGGATGCCTTTGGCAGATGAAGTAAGCCTGGAACTCAGGGCTTCCTGGTTAAAGAAATCCAAGCCCTAGGCTGAACCCTAACCCTAACCCTAGGCAGATAAATCAGCCTAGGTATAGGGATGGTGCCAAGGAAAAAGCTGTGAAAGCTGCCATGTTGTTGCACTTTTGTACTCCCCTTGGGATGCCTTGAACAGCTGCAGTGTGCCTGGGAGCCCAGGGCTTCCTAGTTTCAAAAATCCTAGCCCTAGGCCTAAGCCTAACAGTAAGCCTGGGAAAGTAAAATCAGCCTGATGTTAGGCTTCTTGCCAAGGAAAAAGCCGTGAAAGCAGCCATGTTGTGGCACTTTTGCACTCCCTTTTGGATGCCTTTCACAGCTCCAGTGTGCCTGGAACTCAGGGCTTCCTGCTTTTAAAAATCCTAGCCCTAGGCCGAACCCCAACCCTAAGACGAGAAAGGCAAATCAGCCAGGAATTAGGCATGTCCCCAAGGAAAAAGCTGTGGAGGCAGGCATGTTGTGGTACTTTTGCGCTCTTCTTGGCTAGTCCTTCGCAGCTGCTGTGTTCTTGGAACTCAGGGCTTTCTGGTTAATAGAACCCTTACCCTAGGCGTAACTCAAACCTTAACCCTAGGAAGGAAAATCAGCCTATGGTTCGGGATGGTCTCATGGAAATATCAGTGGTGGCAGCCAAGTTGCGTCACTTTTGCGCTCCCCTTGGGATGCCTTTCGCAGCTGCAGTGTGCCTGGAGCCCAGGGCTTCCTGGTTTTAAAAGTCCTAGGCCTAAGCCTAACAGTAACCCTAGGAAGGTAAATCAGCCGGGTATTAGGGTTCTTCCTAAGGGAAAAGCCGTGAAAGCAGCCATGTTGTGGCACTTCTGCACTCCCTTTGGGATGCCTTTGGCAGATGAAGTAAGCCTGGAACTCAGGGCTTCCTGGTTAAAGAAATTCAAGCCCTAGGCTGAACCCTAACCTAACCCTAGGCAGTTAAATCAGCCTAGGTATAGGGATGGTGCCAAGGAAAAAGCTGTGAAAGCTGCCATGTTGTTGCACTTTTGTACTCCCCTTGGGATGCCTTGAACAGCTGCAGTGTGCCTGGAGCTAAGGGCTTCCTAGTTTCAAAAATCCTAGCCCTAGGCCTAAGCCTAACAGTAACCCTGGGAAAGTAAATCAGCCTGATGTTAGGCTTCTTGCCAAGGAAAAAGCCGTGAAAGCAGCCATGTTGTGGCACTTCTGCACTCCCTTTGGGATGCCTTTGGCAGATGAAGTAAGCCTGGAACTCAGGGCTTCCTGGTTAAAGAAATCCAAGCCCTAGGCTGAACCCTAACCCTAACCCTAGGCAGATAAATCAGCCTAGGTATAGGGATGGTGCCAAGGAAAAAGCTGTGAAAGCGGCCATGTTGTTGCACTTTTGTACTCCCCTTGGGATGCCTTGAACAGCTGCAGTGTGCCTGGAGCTAAGGGCTTCCTAGTTTCAAAAATCCTAGCCCTAGGCCTAAGCCTAACAGTAACCCTGGGAAAGTAAATCAGCCTGATGTTAGGCTTCTTGCCAAGGAAAAAGCCGTGAAAGCAGCCATGTTGTGGCACTTTTGCACTCCCTTTTGGATGCCTTTCACAGCTCCAGTGTGCCTGGAACTCAGGGCTTCCTGATTTTAAAAATCCTAGCCCTAGGCCGAACCCCAACCCTAAGACGAGAAAGGCAAATCAGCCAGGAATTAGGCATGTCCCCAAGGAAAAAGCTGTGGAGGCAGGCATGTTGTGGTACTTTTGCGCTCTTCTTGGCTAGTCCTTCGCAGCTGCTGTGTTCTTGGAACTCAGGGCTTGCTGGTTAATAGAACCCTTACCCTAGGCGTAACTCAAACCTTAACCCTAGGAAGGAAAATCAGCCTATGGTTCGGGATGGTCTCATGGAAATATCAGTGGTGGCAGCCAAGTTGCGTCACTTTTGCGCTCCCCTTGGGATGCCTTTTGCAGCTGCAGTGTGCCTGGAGCCCAGGGCTTCCTGGTTTTAAAAGTCCTAGGCCTAAGCCTAACAGTAACCCTAGGAAGGTAAATCAGCCGGGTATTAGGGTTCTTCCTAAGGAAAAGCCGTGAAAGCAGCCATGTTGTGGCACTTCCTC